>NC_057801.1:466581812-466671667 GCF_018294505.1 Triticum aestivum
GATCGGCTTTAGTTAGCAACAGTAGCGAAGGAATCACTCGATCGGGTCCAGTTAACAGCCATCGATTGATCGCTCGGGTTCAGTAACGCGTAGTCTGCAGTGCAATTGCTCGGGTTCAGTTAGAGCCCAATGCCTCGCTCAGGTTCAGTTAGAGCCAACGCCTCGCACACACACGTGTACGTGTACGAGAGAAACGCGCATCGCTTGGCCCCCGACCTCCCACCGTAAGCGAGAACTCCCCGAAATTTTCCTCCCCCTCGCTTCTACCACGGTTTTTTCCGTCATGGATGGCCCAAAGAATGTCATGCAGCTGCGTCTCCGGCCCGCCTAGGACGAAAAGCCCATTTTCTGTCATGATTTTTTGTCATAGACGTAGGAGCCCACCACATCTATGATGATACCGGGTTTTGTCACAATTATCGTCATAGAAGTGTCATATGTATGACAGAAAAAAAAATCGTTCAGCCCAAAATGTCACGGATGTGTCTTTTTTTTGTAGTTTCGATGGCACGTGATTAATGTGCCTGAGAATGGTAACTGTCCGCCTCGGTCGCAGCGGATCTGCCCGCGGTCCAAGGCCCTGTAAAGGCAGGGCCGGACCTGCAGCGACGTCTCGTCGCGTGCGTGGGCTGGCAATCCGGCCTGGCCTACTGGCGACGCGTGGCAGGAGGGCAACGGGCGGCAAGCCTGGCGCCCGGCCGGCTCACCACCCTGCGTCTACCACGACGGTTCAAATTCGCCTGGCAACCGGCCTAGCCTTGGCCGGCTCCTGGCAGCCGGCATCACCAGAAGCAGGACGAACGCGAGAATACGAGATCACTCAGAGTAGGAAGCTACTGAGGCTCCTCGATTTCAGTCGGGGCACCCACCAGCTGCGGGGACTATTGTCGGAGGGATTGACCACGAGTAGCCTCATCGGCACCCCATAGTATTTTAAGACATCGGGGCTAGCTACGCCCCTCACGCATTCTGGGCGAAAGGCCGACTTCTAGGGCTGGTTGGTCCAATGGGCTAGCTGCCAAAAGATGGCGCGCTCCCAAGAAGCGGCCCCAGGGAGTCGACATCTAGCAGGCGGCCCTGCGTTCCATCAAAGTCTGCATCCATTTACTATGATGAGACGGGGCGTGGCTACAGTACTACCTGCCACCCCCGTATCCTGGGCGAACGTGGCCACAGTACGGGTGTACCAAGTGGACACCCCTCGCCCGGTGCAGCATTGTCGCCACGCAGCCAATGACGCCACCTACGTCAGCGGGAGCCATGCTCCCATGATGGGCAGTCAGTATGGCCCGCAGTCGGCGGGCCCAACCTGTCGGTGAGACAATAAAAGACGGTGAACCCCGAGCAGGCGGCATCAAGAGCGGGCCAACTCCTTGCAGGCGGCCCTCCCTCCCCTTGGAGTCTGCGCACCATCAATCTGATGATATGCAGTGTGGCTATAGTGAGCGCCCGCCAGGCGGCGGGACTGTAGCCATGCATCCCCTACGAAAGCCTCCGTCATCAAGGGCAAGGCTACAGTATAAAGCAGTCAACATGGCCCGCGGGTGGCAGGCCCTACCTGTAGGCCGAGTTCACGGTAGCCAGCGGGACCCACCAAGCGGCAGCCGGCGGAAAAGCCGGTGCCCCAGGACACTGACGGCCGGGTCCTACACCCGGCCGGATTACCATTGTACCCTTGGGGGTAGGCCTATTTAAACCACCCATGCTCACCCATGCAAAGAATTCAGAACCCTAGTAAACATACACACGCTTAGAGAGAGGACATAAAGCTAGCCTTGCCCTTCTTCCTCCTCTAGCCGAACAGCTCAAGCAACACTCTTGTAGCCATTCTAATAACGATAGTCATCCTGCGGAGACCCTGTAGAGCAGGACTAGGGGTGTTATCTCCACGGAGAGCCCTGAACCTGGGTAAGACTCGTAGGCATTCGAGATCTCGCTCACTCCTGCTTCTAGGACCTAGCGATGTACTACTATCCCCATCCATTATAAGCCACCCCCTGGCATACGTCGCTAGATATCCCCGACAAACAACATAATAATTAGCATCACACATAATTTGAAAAGGCAAGTTCCAATCAGGTGGGTGAACAATAGGTGTAGAAATTTAAGGCTTTCTTAAGTGTTTGAAAGGCTTCTACACAATCATCATCAAAAACAAATGTACATCCTTTTGTAAAAGATTTGTACGAGGCCTAGAAATTTTAGAGAAGTATTTAATAAATCTCCTATAGAAACCAGCATGACCGAGGAAATTACGAATACCTTTGATATCTTTAGGACATGGTATTTTCTCAATTGCATCAACTTTAGCCTTATCCACCTCAATACCTCGTTCAGAAATTTTATGTCCCAAGACAATACCTTCGTTAACCATAAAGTGGCACTTCTCCCAATTCAATACAAGATTAGTTTGCTCACATCTTTGCAAAACTAGATAAAGGTTGCTTAAGCAATCATCAAAAGAAGTTCCATAAACGAAAAAATCATCCATGAAAACCTCAACAATCTTTTCACAAAAGTTAGAGAAGATAGCAGTCATGCATCTTTGAAAGGTAGAAGGTGCATTGCATACACCAAAAGCCATACATCTATAAGCATAAGTTCCAAAAGGACAAGTAAAGGTGGTTTTCTCCTGATCAGTTTGTGAAACAAGTATTTGAGAAAAACCAGAATAACCATCTAAGAAGCAGAAATGTGTATCCTTTGATAATCTTTCTAGCATTTGATCAGTAAAAGGCAAGGGGTAATGATCTTTCCTAGTTGCTTTATTTAATTTTCTAAAATCAATTACCATCCTATAGCCAGTAACAATTATTTGTGGAATAAGTTCATTTTTATCATTTGTAACAACAGTGTCGCGGGAAACCACGACCACCAATGGGACCAAGAGTCCCTTACTGGTTTGGCGGGGGGTGGCACATTGCACAAAGAGCATAGGAGCGTGGAACAGCACGATAGTGATTGCACGGGAAGTTTTTATCCAGGTTCGGGCCACCGTGAGGCGTAAAAACCTACTCCTGCTTTGGTGGATTGATGGTGGAAAAATGGTGGTGAGCGCAACACACTTGCCAGGTAGGATTGCTCCAGGGCAAAACGGCTACGCGCGTATGAATCTGTGAAGAGGTGGATTTGCTAACCCTTTCTATAGTTGCCTTGGGCCTCCTTTTATAGACAAAGGGGTCACCATAGTGCCAAATCAGTCATTATGCCCTGATAAGATAGCAAACAGTGCTATCATACCTAACTCTGCAGGCTTGACAGAGCGCATTAAATGCGTTGCTCAACGTCACATCGTTGCTTGCCCGGCAGGCCTCGCCGGGCTGTTTTGCCAGCTTCACTCCTTCTCACTCGACACGTCGCAGGACGGGTGTCGTGTGTAGGTATTTCCTGTAGAAAGTGGCTGCCATGTGGGGAGTAGTAGACACTCAGTCACTTTGGAGCTTGACACCGCATCAATCTACGGCGGGCATCGTGGTGAGGTGGTTCTGCTCCCGTGAGTCCCGGCAGGCCCTGCTGGGACAACTTGGAGGCTTGCTACCGGGGGTGACTGATACGTCTCCAACGTATCTATAATTTATGAAGCATTCATGCTATTATATTATCTGTTTTGGATGTTTACGGGCTTTATTATAAACTTTTATATTATTTTTGGGACTAACGTACTAACCGGAGGCTCAGCCCATGTTGCTATTTTCTTGCCTATTTTAGTGTTTCGAAGAAAAGGAATATCAAACGGAGTCCAAACGGAACGAAACCTTCGGGAGCGTGATTTTTGGAACGAACGTGATCCAGGAGACTTGGAGTTGAAGTCAAGGAAGCTTCGAGGTGGCCACGAGGGTGGGGCACGCGCCCCCCTACTGGGTGTGCCCCCGTGTCTCGTGGGCCCCTCGTGGCTCCCCTGACCGACTTCTTTCACCTATATATATCCATATACCCTAAAAACATCAAAGACAGAATAGATCGGGAGTTCCACCGCCGCAAGCCTCTATAGTCACCAAAAACCAATCGGGCCCTGTTCCGGCACCCTGCCGGAGGGGGGATCCCTCACCTGTGGCCATCTTCATCATCCCGGTGCTCTCCATGAGGAGGAGGGAGTAGTTCACCCTCGGGGCTGAGGGTATGGACAAGTAGCTATGTGTTTGATCTCTCACTCTCGTGTTCTTGACTTCGCACGATCTTGATGTATCGCGAGATTTGCTATTATAGTTGGATCTTGTGATGTTTCTCCCCCCTCTATTCTCTTGTAATGGATTGAGTTTTCCCTTTGAAGTTATCTTATCGGATTGAGTCTTTAAGGATTTGAGAACACTCGATGTATGTCTTGCCATGCTAGTCTGTGGTGACAATGGGATATCGTGTGATCTACTTGATGTATGTTTTGGTGATCAACTTGTGGGTTCCGCCCATGAACCTATGCATAGGGGTTGGCACACTTTTTCGTCTTGACTCTCCGGTAGAAACTTTGGGGAACTCTTTGAAGTATTTTGTGTTGGTTGAATAGATGAATCTGAGATTGTGTGATGCATATTGTATAATCATGCCCACGGATACTTGAGGTGACAATGGAGTATCTAGGTGACATTAGGGTTTTGGTAGATTTGTGTCTTAAGGTGTTATTCTAGTATGAACTCTATGATAGATTGAATGGAAAGAATAGCTTCGTGTTATTTTACTACGGACTCTTGAATAGATCGAGCAGAAAGAATAACTTTGAGGTGGTTTCATACCCTACCATAATCTCTTCGTTTGTTCTCCGCTATTAGTGACTTTGGAGTGACTCTTTGTTGCATGTTGAGGGATTGATATATGATCCAATTATGTTGTTATTGTTGAGAGAACTTTCACTAGTGAAAGTATGAGCCCTAGGCCTTGTTTCCTACCATTGCAATACCGTTTACGCTCACTTTTATCATTAGTTATCTTTCTGTTTTTATATTTTCATATTACAAATACCTATATCTACCATCCATATTGCACTTGTATCACCATCTCTTCGCTGAACTAGTGCACCTATACAATTTACCATTGTATTGGGTGTGTTGGGGACACAAGAGACTCTTTGTTATTTGGTTGCAGGGTTGCTTGAGAGAGACCATCTTCATCCTACGCCTCCCACGGATTGATAAATCTTAGGTCATCCATTTGAGGGAAATTTGCAACTGTCCTACAAACCTCTGCACTTGGAGGCCCAACAACCTCTACAAGAAGAAGGTTGCGTAGTAGACATCAGTGACCCCGTACTTGCTAGGCTCACCTGCCCGGCAAGGGAGGCATTTCTCTTAGTAGTATCTTGCTTCCCTGGTTTGGTCCTGGTCCTTCGAAGAGCTAATTCCTTGTGCTCCATTCTGACCTTGGTGTTGTAATCTTTTTCTTGTGCCTGTAGGCTCCTTTGTCCATGCACGAGTCAGGGAAAAATATATACCGCCCCTATTTATTTTCCCCCACAGAAGCCCCCGGTCCCGAGCCATACATGTCGCGCGGCACGTTGGGTTGGGCCCCAAACAGTGCAAGGACACGTGGCGGGGGAAGGCTGCGCACGGTGGTTCATAACAATGACCAGTTAACTCAACGTCCACTTCGTGCAATTACTGCGAGTCGTAGGGTCGTGGGACCGTTGCAGTTAAGGTAAAATGGTAACTTTCTGAAGCATCGTGCCCTCGATCCACGCCCGTTCCACGCCTTTTCCCCTTAAGATAGGAAAACACGGAGCAACACGGTTCACTTGTCGCCTGCCCTGCTCTTCCACCATCTTCCTCCACAAGCCAAGCAGCTACCCTTCCTTTCTCTCCTCCCTCCACAACCATTTACCGCACCGGATCTGTTCCCCCATTCGCACCGCCGTTCGCGAAAATGCGGAAGAAATCTGCAGTAAAAGGGAAGCAGATGGCCGCAGTGAAGGAGGTGGTCACTGAGGGAAGCAAAAGGGCGATGGAGCTGGATAAGAAGCGGAAGGGAGATGTCGTATTCTTCCCATCGAATCTGGATGGCCCGGTTCTTCAAGAAAGGTATGGGTATCTTTGGGGGAGAGATGTGCTGAAAGGGCATGGAGCGCCCAAGGTTTTGGCGGTGGAAGAGGAAGATCCATCGAATTCTTACAAGTTCTTCTGCGCATACTTCATCTGCGGCCTCTATTCTCCTTTTTCTGAATTCTTTGAGGCGATGATGACAATTTGTGGATTCCACCTTCTCGACTTCACGCCAAATGCTATGGCGACCATGGCCATTTTTGCTCATTTGTGTGAGGATTTCGTCGGAGTTGCCCCCAACATGGATCTGTTCCGGCATTATTTTGTCCCGCGAGTGGAGAACAAAGCTCATCGCTCCGGGAATATAAGTTGGATGACACAGGTGGCAAGGAAGTCCTGGGGTTATATCTTTGGTAAGCTGCGTGAGAGGTGGGATGAGTGGAGAGGAGACTGGTGCCGAATCCAGTATGAGAAAGCCCCAGAGTTTTGTGAAGTACGGATAGAGTGCGTTGCGCAACAAGGAATGGAGCGCATTCGGCCTCACCGACGATAGGCTTTGCCCGACAATCAACACGATCACCCGGTTGAAAGCTGCCGGGCTAACCATCGAGCATGCGGGGCGGGGGCTATTTTCTCCTCCACTGCATCTCGCCACTACAGAAGAGGGATCGACCCGCCTGGCTGTATGGTGATGTTGGGGACATGATGAGATTGCTCCCACGTTTAGCCAATAACTTGTTTGTTTATGGCCATGACTGGCTATGCGACCAGCTGTTTGTCCGCTTCGAGTTGTTCAAGCTCTCGCCAACCGTTATCCCTCTGAACATCAATTCCACCCAGGATCAGATACTGAAGTGGATGTTGGATTGCAACACTCACTGGGTGGTAGGTGATTGGCGGCTGCCCTCTCTTGATGAGGAGCTCGAATGGTACAATGCCCTGGTGGAGAAGGTCACCAGGGTTGAGACTGGTATGTACAAACGCACCTCCTCTGGGGAGGCAACATTTATCAAGAGGAGGATTGAGGAGGACAAGGCTGCCTGGATCGCTGCGATGGCAAGGGCCGCAAAGGCTAGGAAAGGCAAAGGAAAGGCTAAGGACCAGGGCTCCTGACGGTGTCCTGGACTAGGGGGTACTCACCACGTCGTCTCCCGATCAGTTGGATTGGGCCGAGGACCCCCATGGCCATTTGCTCATGGGCCACTTCGGACAGCCGATGTATACACGAGGAAGATTCCACAAGACTTGGTGATCAAGACAAGGACTCGTCTCCACAGGCGTATTCGACTAGGACTCTTGTTATCCTAGGCCTCTGGTACATTATATAAGCCGAGGCCAGGCTAGTCGATAGGTCATCATGACATTACTCATCATACCTCTAGGGTTTAGACCACAACATATGATCTCGAGGTAGATCAACTCTGTAATCATACACATCGAATACAATCAAAAGCAGCATGTAGGGTATTATCTCTTTGAGAGAGCCCGAAGCTAGCTAAAATCCCGTGTCCATGTTACCATCGATCCTAAGACATGCAGCTTGGGACCCCCTACCAGAGATTTGCCGGTTTTGACACCGACAATGGTGCTTTCATTGAGAGTTCCGATGTGTGGTCGACAAAGGATCAATGCTTCATCCGCAGATCAACTGCGACGTCGGCATCTTCGTCGCCGGCTCGACTGGTCGTCGGGGCTTGACAGAGTACTGTGCCCTGCCGCTGGTTGTCATGTTCAGGTGAGGGCCTTCATCAACATCAACTCCGATCTCTATCATGATCATGGAGTAATCATCCATTGAGCTCGGGGGCTCAACGTCAACATTGCCCTCGGGCGACCGTGCTGTTTTTCTGGACAACAAACTTGTATCCGCCGCCACCACCTCCTCGGGCATCATTTTGACGATTCCTTCGGTGTAATTGTGTGGAACTTAGTCTATAACAACCCTGTGAAATTTCGTCGCGTTCCGATGGAGCATTCTCCGTCAATCTCCGACATACTGGAGCCCTATCGAATCTGGACGAGAATCCGGACGATTTTGGAGAGTGGTGTGCATCATCTAGCTCGGACATCCTTTAAAAGATCCAACCATTGATCGGCTGCGGAATTCTTATATCTACCACCTCTCAAAATTTCAGCTCAATCCGACTGTCCAAACCCCGGGAACATTCCAATTAGTGCATCACTTTCCCGATCTGTTTTCTGCGTGAGAACGAATCAGACCCGAGTTCATCTTTTTTATGAACGGGATTTCGGACATCCTTTTTGAAGGAAGTTTTGTATGGGGTATTGTATTTTATTCCCAAACACATCCCACTAAATTTTAAAAAGTCTTTTCCAATATAATCTTCACCATCGCGCCTGTGTCAAACCAGGCTGACAACATTGCTCCACAGCGGCCGACCTGCGCTAGACACGTCGTTGCTTTGATGAGCCAAGCTCAACTTCTTCGGATAATCATCTCGGCGAGCCGAACAAGAGTTCGGAATCGCAAAGGATAAATCATCACCAACATCGCTGCCCCATGGATCACACGGAGCGGGCACACCAGCATCGCCACATGGTCACTTCATCAAGCCGACATTGACCGCGTCACAAGTTATGACATGCGTCGGCATGGCCACACGGTTGCTTCTTCAAGCCGATGTCCATCACACCGAACTGCTTCAACACCTCGGCTGACATGGCCGCCGTAATGTCTCTTTAACTGACCTGCTACATCACCTCGGCTGGACCGGGGGCTTCACCATATCTTCATCAAACCTACTCCGGTGACTTCGGCGTCACCAGCCGACCAACTTCGTCATGTTAGCTGGAGCGGGGGCTTTGCCTCGGTGAGCCAACCTTTGCCAGCATCGCCATGTCGTCGCTTTATCACCCATCAGGCAATGGGTGTGCGGATCGAGTCCCAATTTTGGGAGTCACCTTGCTTCGGATTGCTACAACAAATAAAACTAGGTGCTATTAATCCTAATAATTTTTGCTTGTTTGGATTTATTTTTCTCAAGGAATTATTACTCTCGTTTGTTCCATCATCTGTACACAGGTCCATGAAATGGTGGCCGCATTAACGATGGTCGCGTGGTGGTTCAGTCAGTTTCCGTACGCTGTTCGGCGAACGCCGCATCCGGAACTCGGACCGACCTGTGAATTCAGGATTTGCCACGCCTTTACCGCATCGACATATCTTTAAATAAATTATTTTGCATAAATTAATTATGTGAGGATTTTTATATATTTATATTATTATTATTGGCTACACTATTTACATGCGTAGGTAATCGACTTCGACTGCGTCACGCGGTCACTTCGGCAAGCCGACGTCATCGTCCCAATCGGCGTAAATCGATTCGCGTGATCACCTTGTTGGTCGAATTGCCATACCGACATGTTCGGTTGCCTCGGGACTTCGGCATTGCTGAGGGAGCTCTACCTCATCGAGTGTTTGGCACACAGGCCATATTTCTTTTATTACTCACTTCGCATAAATTATTAATTATGTAATAATATTTTTGTTACTATTATCTCCGGTTTGCACTATTTTCTGTGCACAGGTAAATGATCCGGGTCGGGTAGTATTGTCACCTCGGTGTACTGACATACCACATCACCTCGGCTAGACTGGGGGCATCGTCATCACTTCATTAACCCACGCCAGGGACTTCGGCGTCACTCTGCCGGCCTGCATTGGCCGTGCTATGTCACCACTTTGGAGTGCCGAGCTCTTCGCTCCGCCACCTCCGGACCGGCTTGGGGGATGGAATCTTGTCCCGCATCAAGCTCGGACCGCGTCATCAATGCCGAACACATTAACTAGCTAAGTCGCTTTCATGCTCAAAGTCTTAAATTTTTAACTTGTGTTCCGTTCGACCTTGCTCACATACATTGTTCGAAACTGCCTTTACCCATGTTAACTGGGGGCTCTTAAATTTATATGAGTTGTTTTATAATAAGTGTTCTTCTTCTTAGTCATTGCAAATTCTTTTTTATCACTCCTTTTTTCGACATGGGTGTGTGGTCACTAGCCGGGGAGCCTAATCTCTCCCTCAAAGCCACTAGAGTTTAGTTTGCTAAACTGGCCTAACGAGAAGTACTTCGCCTTCGGGATAGGAGGTTGAAGCCGTATGCTGACCCACTTGAAGTCTTGAGATAGGATGTGTCATGTTAAAGCACGACAGAAGCACTTTTTTCTTTCTTTTTTCTAAGACCAATTTTCGAATTGGCACCAAACACTTGATCTAGTTCGGACGTCATGTTTTTGCTAAAGTTTTTTTTGGTTTTCCAAGCCTATGGCACTTTTAAACTATTTGCGTGTTTCCAGCATTAGTCCCGCAGTGCAACGTCGGACACCTTTAGAGATTCAGCAAAAACATTCTCAGACATTGCTATATATGCATCGGTTTCGAATTGTGTTTCCGATCAATAGTTGGGTTACCCGGCTCCTGTGCTTGCCTCCTACATTCCTCTTTGTTCGGCTAGGTGTGCAAAGGGAGAACCACTGCAATTGTGCTTCTAGCTCGCATGGTTAAGCACCTCACTGGAGAAAGCCGAAAACTGACTGTCACAATAAGCGTAAACTGGTCAGTGATCCGATGACTATATTAAACTATAAGATCGATAGAGGTCACCGTATGTTAAATGACGGGTTGTTGATAACATTGGACAAAGTGTTTACAGTTTGACCTCAGTTGTCGCCGAACACTAACTAGGGGCTAGTAGCTGGCCTCCCAACTTTAAGCTCCTATGACTAAGAGAAAGTTATAAAGCCCGCATATCTGATTGCCTCATTTCTGCTAACACAACCACCTCCGGGCATCGAGACATCGGCTAAGGGTTGTCTGGTTATTGCAGAAACATGTTGTATAGTATCTACAAAGGGGTAGAAGCCGATGATGGGCCACTTTCAATTGATAAACGGTCACAATGGAGATAAAATAAACATATATCACTAGCCTTTGTATTTAATATACGAGGGCTGCCTTCCGTAAGCATCGTTATAAAGCCATAAATATGCATCAATTTGACTTAAGATTTTGGCCAAGCTAGGTTGCCTGGCTCCTGTGCTTACCCCTACGTTCCCGATTGTTCGGCTAGGCTATAAAGGGAGCACCTCTGTGATTATTACTACCGTGTCATCTGAGTTAGTATCTCAGACTAGGTGAAGCCGAAAGCTAACGATCTTAAAGGATATAATTGGTCGGCAACGACGGGAGTGAAAACATAGGTTCGCTAAAGACCACATAGTTTGGGAACTTTCCCCAAACTAAATCCTCAATATCCGTATTGATCGGAGGTGAGGTTTCATGATCATGCTTAGCATGACAACCCAAAGAAAGGAACCGATAGCGGGACTATTTTCTTTGGAAGACATTTTTTGTGTTAAACAATAATATAACATATCTCTCTGCGTACCTTTGTTTATAAAACCGTATGGCCGGATTGCCTTGTTTGTCATAAATCTTTGCCCTCATAAAGGCTTTATTAAGTAGGACAAACACTCCTCGGCTACTGGCCGAGGAGGTTGAAGCCGATGGTCAGTTAACAAAGTGTTGTACAATGCGGATCCGAGCATTAATGATGTCAAGTACTTGGATACATAGAAGCACTTCACATAAAAATAGCGAGTAAAATCCATTTACTAAAATCCATCTTTTAAACCCCTTGGGGCCTATCTTGGTGAGCTCGGGTTTCGACCAGCTCTAAGCTCCTTTAAGAGATCTTTATTCTCTTTCCGAGAAGTTTGTGTTAAACACAACAAATTTTCTGTCAAATGGATATCGACCCTTAATTCGGCCACCCGTGCCCACATTAAGGCTCGGGGGCTACTAGGCTTCGGGCTTATCATTTACTAATATTAAAGGGGTACAACGATCCCTTGATCTAGTGTTGCCACCCGATCAGTGTCTCGGGGGCTACTGCATTGCCTATTCAATGCAGAAAAATCAAAGTGCTCAGTATTCGGCATGACCGAACTATGGACAAGCACGTCTTCGGACAACAATAAGTACCATCTAGGAATTATGCGACATCAAGCTAATATATCGTGGCGACTTCTCACGACCCTCTCTCAGGGGCCCATCTGCCGACCATTATTACCTCTAACATATTAGACTACGTTTCTATTCCTATGTATGTTGTCGAGCTAGGAGTTGATCCTCAGGCCGATTTCACGAATCGACATGAGTCTCAGGGGCTACTAGGATCAGTGGTTTCATGTTTTCCTTCAGGTGCATCTCGGGTTTTAGACCGACACACACCTTGAGGGCTACTGGATATACATATACTGGATATATATCTCGGCACAAAATAAATTGCACCAATCAAAAATATTCACAAAAAAATCAGCCCGCGGTCGGGGTGGTGTACCACCTCGGAAGCAGTCCGGCATAAAGCTCGGGCGCCAGTGGCTGGCTGCATAGAGGGAATTTTCGGCATTAAGCTCGGTTGAATTCGTTCAATCTTTTAAAAGACCGAGGTAGTTTGTGACACCTCGGACGCTGACCATCGTTGGAGCTCGGAAGTGGTCCGGCATAAAACTCAGATTCGAATGGCTTGTTCCATAGAGAACTTTTCAGCGTTAAACTCGGATAACCTCCTTCAAACTTTTTCAAGCTAAGGTGATCTATGACACCTCAGATATAGTCTGGCGTTGGAGCTCGGATATAATTCGGCGTTGGTGCTCAGTTGCAAATGATATCTCGAATGCAGTCCGGCATTGGAGCTAGGATGAAAGAGGACACCGCTGCATGGGAACAACTTCAAACCCGATGTGTGGCGTAAAAAATAATAACAAGGCACTGATAAAGGCCAAGAACTTAAAGGGGCTCCTTGGATACCCAACATGCAAACTCTTCAGATTCACTTTGGCGATCCTCAAGATCGAAGATGAGATGATTTGTTGAACCAGTTTTCAAGACTGACGATCGAAGATGAAGAACATTTTGGAAGAATCGAGGAGCGTCCCCAACTCGAAGATCGGTTCAGGGGTCTACGGACGATGTCCTGGACTGGGGGTACTCATCACATCGTCACCCGACCAGTTGGATTGGGCCGAGGACCCACATGCCCGTTTTCTCATGGGCCAGTTCGGACAGCCTATGCATACACGAGGAAGATTCCACAAGACTTGGTGATCAAGACAAGGACTCCTCTCCACCGGCATATTCGACTAGGACTCTTGTTATCCTAGGCCTCTGGTACACTATATATGTCGAGGCCAGGCTAGTCGATAGAGCATCATGACATTACTCATCATACCTCTAGGGTTTAGACCACAACATATGATCTCGAGGTAGATCAACTCTGTAATCATACACATCGAATACAATCAAAAGCAGCATGTAGGGTATTATCTCTTTGAGAGAGCCCAAAGCTGGGTAAAATCCTGTGTTCATGTTACCATCGATCCTAAGACACCCAGCTTGGGACCCCCTACCCGAGATCTGCCGGTTTTGACACCAACAGCTCCTCTCGTGGTGGTAGCAAGGCCTAAACCGCAGAAGAGGTTGCCGGGGATGAGACTGTTGGGCTCGATGCCCTAGCTACCACGGCAGCAGAGCTCCAAGAAGAGGAAGTTGGTGAGGTGGCGAAGCCCGAGGCGGAGTGGCTCGCGGCAGGACCTCAAGCCTCCGAGCCGATTTTGGTCCAGCGTCCCCGCAGACGTGTTGCTAACCGAGGAGCGGCGGTCTCGAATCCAGCGCCTGCCGCAAAGAGGGTGAAGAAGACCACCACCAAAATCACCAAGATAGATGTGGCGTGTCGCCAGTCTCCACATCTTGCCGGGATCAAAGCTTCCCCCGCCAAGCAAACAGCGAACGTCAAAGTCGATTCCAGCTCTCACTCTGGCTCAAGCTCTTCGCAGAGCTCGTCTCCATCGGAGCCCTCATCTCTTCAGCTGGAGTTGGAGTTGCCGAAGAGCTTCGCTCCTCCACGCCAGAAGAGAGGCATGGCGCCCTCCTCGCCCATGGAGTTCAATTTGACCTCCATGCTCATTGATGAGGAGTAAGGAAGATTTCCTTTCTTGCTAGATTATCTTTGCTAACTGACCTCTTGTTTTGCTGCCGTTGGCAGAGAGGTGGAAGAGGATATAGAGACCTTCATCCACTGGTCGAAGAGGCTTCGGTGCGTTGGGTCACTGAAGACTGTGGATGGCCTGGACGTGGCGGGGAGCAATACGGAAAGTCCCACATCGAGCCCCCAACCCAACCCCCGGCCCTAAAGTGGAGGGCCGGTCCCCTCTGCCGGAGAGGCAGAGACGAGATTCCTGTCCAGGGGCCGGCGAGACGACACAGGACGAGTCCCCTCCTAGAAGGGTGGGCTCCGCCTACTACCTCAATCGAGGAACCCCTAGCGAGGCCTTCAGCGGGGGAGATCGCAGAGGATGTTACCGTGACTGTCATGGTAGGGGGCGAAGTTCATGGCCCGGTAGCTGATGTTGCCGGGGTAACTGTGACCCCTGTCTAGCAGGATTCTCTAGGTATCTAACTTTTGTTCTCCTTCTTCCTTCCTTGCACATATTGCATCTTCCCTATATCCCAACTGTTGGGGATATAGCTTCGAGGTATGACCCGCCCAGGAGGGGCCGGGTTATACAATTGGTGGCTTAACCTGAAGGAGGTCTAGGGATTGATAAGAAGACATAGAGGTGGCGGTTCATAAAGCAGGCTTATTGCAGGCCCAAGGCCTGGAGGTGACTCAAGGCCCAAGGGTGTGAGCCGCCATGTGTTAACTTGCTCTATAAGGCAGGTTTTGTTAGAAACCGAGCCGGTCACGTTTGTGTGAGCCGGCCGGGACTCTATAAGCCGTCGGGCATCAACCTATATATAAAGGTGAGACCCGGCGGCGGGTTAACTCAAGAAATGGACAATCAAGAAATAGGTCAAGCCTATTCGCTCCCTTGTAATCGAAACTCAAGCAATACAACTATAAGCAGGACGTAGGCTTTTACCTCGTTGAGAGGGGTCGAACCTGGGTAAAGTCTTTGTGTCCTTTTTCCCGTTCAACCCCTTTAAGCTAACCTAGTGTGATGGCTCCACACCTAAGTACTTTCACTAGGGAATGTGTCGTGACAAATCCATGACAGTTGGCGCCTACCATGGGGCCAGCGCCCGGTGGTTTCGAGTTCTTGAAGGGCAGCTTCTCAGGGATCAAGGGATATGCCATGGCCGGATGCCCAAGAGTCGTTGCGCCAAGCTTAACATCAACGATGCTGGCTGGGGCCCCGAGGCTGACTTAATCGAGTACAGGTACCAGGTCCCCTTTGGTGGGATTCACGTCTTCATCGGCAAGATTGGAGAGTCGGGGCCTGAACCGGACATCTGCACCGACACGATCGAGATGGCTCAGTGCCCATGACCCTCCAAGATCCAACCCGCCAGGAAGCCTATCTTAGTTGGTTTTGTTTACGGGGCAGATCTCGAAGAAGGTTGTATGTCAGGTGGAGAGACAACCATCTACTCAGGTGATGAGTCCTCAACCGGCAAAACTGAATCGATCTATCAATTGCAACATGGCGGACTTGGGAGCTGTTCTGATGGCGACAGTATTCCGGACTCCTACGAGCGCCGAGCAGGGCTGCTGTTTTCATGGCTAGTACGCAACAGATGTTGAATTCATCGACCGATGCGGATATGACCTATAGTTCAACGGCTACGGTGATGGTCGGGGCAAGCGGCTATGTGCACCCGCCGGCTCAGGTTCTATCTAAACTCCTGGATGCTCTGGCGAATCTCTTAGCCACAGAGGTGACTCTGGTGACTCAAGCACAACATAAGGTGGAAGTTGCGAAGCTACGAGATGAGGTAGCTCAGGCTAAGGAGGAGCTTAATGCTGAGAATGCTAGGATGGCAACCAAGCGAGCCGCGTTGGAACCTGAGTCTCAACAGATCCAAGCAGAAACTTTCCAATTAAATCTCGACCAGAACGCCTCAAACTCTATTATGCGAAGAAGGCACTAGAGCCGGCTACCTCCAGAGTTTGAGTCAAGGAATCTTTTCAATACGCCCGGGGCAGGAATGAGCAACCCGCCCGGTGTGACCCGGGCTGCTGAGGCACCCGTGGCCAGGGCGGTGGCTCAAACCGCGTGTGACAGACCCGCCTCAGCAGGTGTTAACACCGCCGGGTCACATTTCCAACCCCTTGGATAACATGATTGCCGCGGCTTCCGGACTGGCGGCTCTCCTAGTAGAAGGAGAGTCTCCCGCGGTGGTGGAAGCTCAGAAAGCTGTAGAGCTTCTCTAGACAGCAGCGGCTCAGCAAGCAGCTTACTCATACAGTCATGAGCGGATTCATTCAACCCCTCGTCAGAGCCGAAGTTACAACTGGCACATTGAGTCGTCGGCAGTTTCGAGCAGCGAGCGGCGCCGTAAACCAGCCCATGGGCATAACCCACCGCATGATGATAACAATGCTCAGGCCCTAATGGATCGAGCTAGGGCATGTCAAGAGGCGGAGCTGGCGGCCCAATTAGTAGCTCAACAACAGCTCCAGCGTAACCCTTCAGCGTTTGTCAAGGCCGGGATGACTTCTAGGACAGTGGGGGTACCTTGCCTAGCACCGGCTCTTTGCAATGAACGGTTTCCTAAAGATTTCAAAGGTCCTCGAAAGGTGGCCAATTGCACAGCTGATCAGCCTGCTGAGGCTTGGATTGAGAGCTACATGCTAGCTATGGAGATGTTAGATGTCAATGATGTTGTGTGCTCCAAGTACTTCACCATGATGTTAGATGGGCCGGCTCGAACCTGGTTGAAGGGATTGCCCCCCAATTCTGTCAATTCGTGGGCAGAGTTGAAAGCATGTTTTATTTAGAATTTCAAAGACACATGCAAACAGCTGCTGTCGATCATCGACCTGGACGCTTGTGTCCAATGCGAGGATGAGTCAACCAACCACTGGGTATGTCGGGTCTAGGCTATTATCCAATCGTCAGATAGCATCAACATCGGATCTGCTGTCCTAATTTTGGAGAAAACTACCGATTTATTCCCCTCAAACAGAAGCTAGGATGGCTTAAGCGTCACTGTAATGACATGGGAGAGCTTATGGTGGCTCTCGCCAAATACGCCGACTCTGATAATACTTAAGACCCGGGGTCTGATGAGAAGAAGTCCAACAAGGGGAAGAAGAACGGATATTGGAAAAGGACAGCAGCAAAACATGATGGGGCAGAATCAAGGTAACAATGGTAAGCGTAAGCAAACCAACGGCGGGTCAGATTTTGTTGCCAACACCAATATGCAGGATAGCAATCAACGTCGTAAGCGGAGGCCACAACCATGGATTGGAGGGCCAAGGTTTAACCTTGAGGCGATGTTGAACCAGCCTTGCCCAAAGCACAGTCGTCCAGATAGGCTGTCAATGCACATGTGGAAAGATTGTTTCATCATGAAGGAATATAAGAGCTCCGGCTTTCAGCAGGACCACAACGGCAATAATGGACCGCACGGTGGGTGAGGATCCGGCTCTCACGGGCACGGCTTTGGAGGTGGCGGCTCAAACTTCGGATTTCAAGGTCAAGGTAATTAGGGTAGCTACAACCAGCAGCAGCAGTCAGGGTATCAGTCTAATCCTAAACAACTTAATGGGGGCCAGTATCATTTGTTTACTACAAATATTTTCCAGCGTGATCAGAAGATTCACAAGCGTGTGGTCAATACAGTTAAGCCGGCAGTACCTCAATATTTGCGGTGGTCAGAGCAGCCAATCGTATGGAGCCGTGAGGATCACCCTCCCCTCAGTTGGGGGTTATAAATTCACTAAGGTGCTTATGGACGGAGGCAACAACATCAATATCCTTTATTATGATACCTTTCGCCGTATGAATTTGACTGACAAAGCCCGCCTGTGCTGCAGAGGAACTGAAATTTTACAAGGATAATGTTGACCCGGCAGATATGACCCCTTGAAGAAACCTACCACAGAGCATGACCCATCACTGAAATTTAAGTCGGCAGATGACACTAAACAGGTTGACTTTACCCCTGGCGACTGATCTCAGAAGTTCGTTATCAGTGCCAATATGGGTCCGAAATAGGAAAGCGTGCTCTTCGAGTTCATCTGTGAGAACCGGGACATCTTTGCATGGAAACCTTCAGACATGCCAGGTATACCGAGAGAACTCGCCGAGCACACTCTTAATATTGATCCTAAGTTTAAGCCGGTCAAGCAATTTCTTCGTCGTTTTAATGAGAGGCGCAAGGCCATTGGAGAAGAGGTGGCCCGGCTCTTAGCGGCCGGGTTCATTATTGAAGTTTTTCATCCTGAGTGGTTGTCTAATCCGGTGCTGGTACTTAAGAAAAATGGCACTTGGCGTATGTGTGTGGATTACTTAGACATTAACAAGGCTTACCCAGCTGATCCTTTTGCTCTTCCCCGTATTGATCAGATCATTGATGCTATGGCAGGTTGTGAGCATTTGAGCTTTTTGGATGCTTATTCTGGTTATCATCAGATCAAGATGGCAGTTAAGGATCAGGAGAAAACATATTTCATCACACCCTTTGGAGCTTTCTGCTATGTATATATGCCTTTTGGGCTCAAGAGTGCCCAGGCGACTTACCAGCATTGTGTTCAGAATTGTCTTCACAACCAGATAGGACGCAATGTTCATGCTTATGTGGATGATATTGTTGTGAAGTCCAAAAATAAGGAGACCTTGCTGGCTGATTTGAAGGAGACCTTTGATAACCTTCGGGTCTACAAGATGATGCTTAACCCGAAAAAATGTGTTTTTGGTGTGCCTGCATGCAAGCTCTTGGGTTCTTTGGTCTCTAAGAGAGGTACCGAAGCTAACCCGAAGAAAATCAAGGCTATTACTTTGTTTCTAAGCCGGCGTGCATTAATGATGTCCAGCGTTTGGCTGGTCGTATTGTGGTGTTAAGCCGGTTTATAAGCCGCATGGGAGAAAAGGCTATTCCTCTGTACCAGATGATGAATAAAGTGGAGCACTTTGTCTGGAGTGATGCGGCTAATGGGGTGTTTGAGGCGCTTAAAAAATAGTTAGCTAAACCGCCGGTTCTTGCAGCTCCTGTTGACAAGGTGCCCTTGCTCTTATATCTCGCTGCTAGTAGCAGAGCCATCAGTTTGGCAGTTGCAGTGGAAAGGAAGGAAACGGTAAAGAATATCCGGTTCAAAGGCCGGCTTATTATGTCAGTGAGGTCTTAATTGAATCTAAGAACAGGTACCCACATTGGCAGAAGCTGGTCTACGGGGTGTTCATGACCGTTCGAAAGTTGAAGCATTATTTCCTTCGTCATCCCATCACTGTGGTCAGTTCTGCTCCTTTAGGGGATATTATTCAAAACAGAGAAGTGGCAGGGCGAGTGGCCAAGTGGGCTATTGAGCTTGGACCCCATGGTTTGAAATATATGCCTCGGACAGCTATCAAGTCTCAGGCTCTTATGGATTTCATCAATGACTGGACAGAGTTGTAGATGCCCGAGGAGAAGCCTGATAATGCATATTGGACTATTCATTTTGATGGATCCAGGCAGTTGGAAGGCTTGGGGGCTAGAGTTATTTTGACTTCGCCGTGAGGTGACAAATTTTGCTATGTTTTAAGGCTTATGTTTCCTTGTACTAATAATGCAACTGAGTATGAGGCCCTTCTTCGTGGTCTTAGGATGGGTGAGTGGCCAAGTGGGCTATTGAGCTTAGACCCCATGGTTTGAAATATATGCCATAGACAGCTATCAAGTCGTAGGCTCTTGTGGATTTCATCAATGACTGGACAGAGTTGCAGATGCCTGAGGAGAAGCCTGATAATACATATTGGACTATTCGTTTTGATGGATCCAGTCAGTTGGAAGGCTCATGGGCTGGAGTTATTTTGACTTCCCCGCGTAAGGCTTATGTTTCCTTGTACTAATAATGCCGCTGAGTATGAGACCCTTCTTCATGGTCTTCGGATGGCCAAAGTGATGAATCTAAGCCGAGTCAGGTGCTTTGGTGACTCAGATTTGGTGACTCAGCAAGTCTAAGGAACTTGGGATTCTAAAGACCCGCTCATGACGGCTTATGGCCGGGCGGTTGATAGCATTGCTGGGCACTTCAAAGGTTATCAGGTGGAACATGTTGATCGAAGAAAGAATGAGGCGGCCGATGCTTTAAGCCGGCTTGGGTCTCAGCGTAAGCCGGTGCCACCAATCATTTTTCTTGATATATTACATAACCCTTTAGTCAAGCTACCATCAGAAGAGGATCTTGCAATTCCTGACCTGGAGGCATAGTTTGTGGCGGCTCTTCATGCTATTCCTGATTGGACAGTTCCTTATTTGGCTTATATGACCCAGGGAGAGTTACCCGAGGATGAAACTTTGGCCAGGAAAATAACCCGGTGGTCTAAGTCAATGACCATTGTCAATGGCGAGTCACACAGATGCAGTGTCATAGGTGTGTTCCAGCAATTTTTTTCTCCTGAAGAGGTCCGTGAGATTGTAAGGGAGATTCATGAAGGAGATTGTGGTCATCACGCCGGCTCTAAATCTCCTATGGCTAAAGCTTTCCGTCATGGGTTTTATTGGTTGACGGCTCATGCTGATGCACAAGATCCGGTTAAGAAGTGTGACGGCTGTTAGAAGTTATCTAGACGAGCTCATGTGTCGGCTAAAGAATTAAGGATGATTCCAATTACTTGGTCGTTTGCCGTCTGGGGGCTGGATATGGTTGAACCTTTTAGGAGGTCTAAGGACAAAAAGACCCACCTCTTGGTGGCGGTTGACAAGTTTACCAAGTGCGTTGAGGAAGAGCTGGTCAGCAACTGTGATGCGGCAAACGACGGTTCAATTTATTAAGATGGTGATCTTCTGTTTTGGCTACCCCCATAGTATCATAACTGATAATGGCAGTAATCTTTCTAAGGGTGCTATGAAAGAATTCTGTCAACGAGAACATATCCGTCTTGATGTTTCTTCGGTGGCCCACCCCTAGTCTAATGGTCAAGCTGAAAGGGCTAATCAAGAAATATTGAGAGGAATAAAGCCCCGGCTTATGGTCCCTTTGCAGAGGATGCCGGGTTGTTGGGTTGAGGAATTACCCTCAATGCTTTGGAGTATCAATACCACCCCTAACAGTTCAACTAGTTACACGCCCTTCTTCATGGTCTACGGTGCAGAGGCGTTTCTTCCAAGTGATATCCGTCATGACTCACCCCGGGTGTCAGCTTATGTTGAAGTTGTAAATGAAAAATCTTGTCAGGATGCTCTTGATATATTGGATGAGGAGCGTGACCTTGCAGCGGCTCGTTCGGTGATATATGAGCAAGATCTGTGTCGTTATCATAGCCGTTGGGTTAAAACCCAGACCTTTCAAGAAGGTGACTTGGTGCTCTGGCTCATCCAAGATCAGACAGATATGCTCAAGTTATCCCCACCTTGGGATGGACCTTTTGTGATCAGCAAGAACCTGAACAACGGGTCGTACTACCTCATCGATATCCGAGACCACAAGGACTCACGCACATCGGAGGAGGAGACCCGCCTGCCTTGGAACATTGCTCATCTTTGGCCTTATTACACTTGAGCCACCGACTCTTGTGTTGTACATACTTTCATCAATGTATATATTATGATCAATACAATAAATCCGACATCCCTGATAATTCAGGGCCTCTGTCGTTTCATTCCTAAATATATGAGTCTTTATTATTTGTTCATAAGATCACTTCGGGGCTTCCTGTTCAATGAACATAGCTATGCTTACCATCTTGATCGGCTTCCTAGCCACTCTTATTGGTCACTTGGGGGCTTCCTGTTCAATGAACATAGCTATGCTTACCCTCTTAATCGGCTTCCTAGCCACTCTTATTGGTCACTTGGGGGCTTCTTGTTCAACGAACATAACTATGCTTACCCTCTTGATCGGCTTCCTAGCCAGTTATATTTGTCACTTGGGGGCTTCCTGCTCAATGAGCATAGCTATGCTTACCCTCTTGATCGGCTTCCTAGCCAGGTGTAGAACACCAAATTATGGGTTAACCGACCTGTATGTCATTGTTACTCCGCCCAGGTAATCATGGAATGACCCGTCATACTCTTAACAGTCAATCTTTTAAGTAAGACCCTGAACTTGTTCAAGTTCAAACGGCGGTTTGTCATGTAAAAACCGTCATACAGGAGTGCTGGAATTTAACTCAGTGGATGTGCGTCCCATGAAAGCACTTGAAGTTTTAGGCTTAGCAGCCTATGAAAGCCTTGTTTTCTCGATTTGTTTTTCTGAAAATTTTGGATTCATATCCTTCTTCCATATTAATATATGGCTTGTTGCAATTCAGGCCATGTAGCCTTGATTCTATGACTCTTACTTGAGTCTATAAGGGTAATAACCCGCCCTGATAAGCAGACTTTAAGTCACCAGGATGATTCGTCTTGAACAAATTCAAGTCATGATTTTACATATTTACGAGTTAATACCCATGCTTGATTACAATCATTACAACATCATTATGATATCAGTCTACAAGTATGACTTCATATTTGAATAAGTATTTCGGGTTTTTTCTAACCCGCCCTGGTTATAGACTTTAAGTCACCATAACATATTATATTGGAAATTATGACCCGCATGGAGTGGACCGCCAGGGTGTATGTTGTTTCCATTGGTGCAGGAACATTGAAAAACAGTATGATATTCCCTGCAAGCTCATCAGTGGCACCTAAATTTTTTTCAGTAGTTTTAAGGCTAAACATACACGATGGCATGACAGATCATTGTTTCAACTAGCCTATTACAAGGCTTTCCAAAGACCAAATAATTAAGAGTTTTTTTCAAAAAGAAACGCCGCGCTGCAGTCTGAGAGCCGCCCCTTGGATCAGTTGTTCTGGTCTTGGCGAGTTGAAGCCACCGGGTTATCCTGTGCTGCTTCTCCTTCTTCTCCCTCCATCGTCTGGAAGTCAGATGATGTCTAGTCGATGCCAGTTAAAGCTTTGAATTCGGCTTCATCGTCTATAAGGTTGGACGGATCAACATTAGGAGCAAAAGTGTTCTTACATATTGGAGGAATGAGCTCTACAATCTCATAAGCCAATGCTTTCACGTTTGCGTTCTCCTTTGTGTAAACCGCCTGATACTTAGATAAATCAGTTTCTTCGGCAAATTTGGTTTCTAGAGGGTGCATCTCTTTTACACATTTGGTAAAATCGCTGGCATCAATGGGAGACCTGTCCTCTTTGAAGCTCGGACAGCCAGTTGTCATCTCCTCCGAGTCTAACTCCGCCTGCCATGCTTTGCCCGGCTCAAAGCAGTGATGGCGCCGGCTCGAGCTGCGGATCGCTTGATCTCTTCAGTTCTCTTGGGCATGACAGATAATTTGTCCAATACATCCTTGATGAGTGAAGGTGGTTTTTTATTATGGGAGATGACTGCTAGGGATCGTTGCGTGCCTGTGTACAGTTGTTCCACCAGAATGTAAACCGCCTTCAGCTTCACCAACATATCTTGTCCAAGGTTGGAGCTTCTGGGGCCTTCTTGCACAAACATATGACAAGTCGCCACACGGGTTAAAGAAAATTACTGCTGCAAAATTGCGATGCAATGTCACTTACAAAAGATGGCGGCTGTCATTTGATTTACATGTCGCTTTAAACCGGATAACTCTTCAGTCACCGGCTGATACGTCCATTTTTCATCATGTTTTCTTACTGTTATTTGCAATGTTTTTATCGATAATAATGCTTTTTAGAGTAATTCTAATGCCTTTTCTCTCATAATTTGCAAGGTACACACCAAGAGCGAGAATTCTGGCAGCTAGAAATCTGGACCTGAAAAAGCTACGTCAGGCCACCTATTCTGCACATCTCCAAATGAGCTAAAACTTTACGGAGATTTTTATGGATTATTTAAGGAATATGGGAGCCAATAAACACTAGAGGGGCCACCAGGTGGGCACAACCCACCTGGGCGCGCCAGGCCCCCCTGGCGCGCCCTGGTGGGTTGTGGCCTCCTCGGCCCACCTTCGGTGCCCATCTTCTGGTATATAAGTGATTTTTACCTAAAAAATAAGGGGAAGACTTTCGGGATGGAGATCCGCCGTCTCAAGGCGGAACTTGGGCAGGAGCACGTTTGCCCTCAGGCGGAAGGATTTTGCCGGGGGAACTTTCCTCCCGGAGGGGGGAAATCATCATCATCATCACCACCAACAACTCTCCCATCTTGGGGAGGGCAATCTCCATCAACATCTTCACACCACCATCTCATCTCAAAACCTGGTTCATCTCTTGTATTCAATCTTGTTACCGGAACTATAGATTGTTGCTAGGGGGTGACTAGTAGTGTTGATTACATCTTGTAGTTGATTACTATATGGTTTATTTGGTGGAAGATTATATGTTCAGATCCATTATGTATATTAATACCCCTCTGATCATGAGCATGTTTGTTGTTTGTGATTAGTTACTTTCGTTCTTGAGGTCACGGGATAAATCATGTTGCAAGTAATCATGTGAATTTGATATGTGTTCGATATTTTGATGGTATGTATGTTGTGAATCCCTTAGTGGTTTCATGTGAATGTCGACTACATCACACTTCACCATATTTGGGCTTAAGGGAATGAATTGTGGAGTAGTAAATAGATGGTAGGTTGCGGGAGTGACAGAAACTTCAACCCTAGTTTATGCACTACTCCGTAAGGGACCGATTGGACCCAAGAGTTTAATGCTATGGTTAGAATTTATTCTTAACACTTTTCTCATAGTTGCGGATGCTTGCGAGAGGGTTAATCATAAGTAGGAGGTTTGTTCAAGTAAGAACAGCACATAAGCACCGGTCAACCCACATATCAAATTATCAAAGTAGTGAACACATATCAAACCGACATGATGAAAGTGACTAGATGAAATTCCCTTGTACCCTCAAGAACACTTTGCTTATTATAAGAGACGGTATTAGCCTGTCCTTTGCCTTAAAAGGATTGGCCTACCTTTCTGCATACTTGTTACAATTATCATTACTTGCTCATTACAAATTATCTTGCTATCAAACTACTCGCTACTTACCGTTTCAGCACTTGCAGACATTACCTTACTGAAAACTACTTGTCATTTCTTTTTGCTCCTCGTTGGGTTCGACACTCTTACTTATCGAAAAGAGATACAATTGATCCCTATACTTGTGCGTCATCGAGGCTATTTTTTGGCGCCGTTGCCGGGGAGCGAAGCGCCTGTGGTAAGTGGAATTCGGCAAGGAAACATTTATATAGTGTGCTGAAATTTATTGTAACTTGCTACTATGGAAAACAATCTTTTGAGGGGTTTGTTCGGGGTATCTTCACCTCTTCTGGAACCATAATTAATTGCCCCTCAACCTACTGCACCTACTGAAAAAATTGAATATGAAATTCCTTCGGGTATGATAGAACAACTGCTAGCTAATCCTTAGCAGGAGATGGAACCGAACATCCTGATATGCACTTGATATATGTGGAACAAATTTGTGGGTTGTTTAAGCTTGCAGGTTTACCCGGAGATGAGGTGATGAAAAATGTTTTCCCTTTATCTTTGAAGGGAAAATCATTGGCATGGTATAGGCTTTGTGATGATATTGGGTTATGGAATTGGAACCGTTTAAAATTCGAGTTTCACCAAAAAAAATATCCTATGCGTCTAGTTCATCATGATCGGAATTATATATATAATTTTTGGCCTCGTGAAGGAGAAAGTATCGCTCTAGCTTGGGGGAGGCTTAAATCATTGTTATATTCATGCCCCATTCATGAGCTCTCAAGAGATATTATTATTTAGAACTTTTATGCTCGGCTTTCTCGTAATGATCAACCCATGCTGGATACTTCTTGTGCTGGTTCTTTTATGAAGAAAACTATTGAATTCCGGTGGGATCTTTTGGAAAGAATTAAGCGCAACTCTGAAGATTGGGAACTCGATGAAGGTAAAGAGTCAGGTATAAAGCTTAAGTATGAGTGTGTTAATTCTTTTATAGATACCGATGCTTTTCAAAAGTTTAGCACTAAATATGGACTTGACTCTGAGATAGTAGCCTCCTTTTGTGAATCATTTGCTACTCATGTTGAACTCCCTAAAGAGAAGTGGATTAAATATCACCGACCTATTAAAGAAGAAATTAAAGAACTGTTACCAGTTAAAGAATAAACTTTATTTTATAATGTTGATCCAGTTGTTCCTACTGCTTATATTGAGAAACCACCTTTTCCTGTTAGGATAAAGGAACATGCTAAAGTTTAAATTTTGGTTAACAAAAGCTATGCTAGAACACCCAAACCTGATGAACAAATTAGAGTTGAACCTAATATTGCTATGGTTAAAGATCTCCTAGAAGAAGAAGTTGATGGGCATGTTATCTACTTCTGGTGCAGAAGCTGCTAGAATTGTCAGACACGAAAAAAGGGATAAAATTAGACCAGTAGTTAGCTTGCCTGTCATTTCAGTTAAAATAGGAGACCATTGTTATCATGGTTTATGTGACATGGGTGCTAGTGTGAGTGCTATTCCTTACAAGCTATATCAAGAAATTAGGGAAGACATAACACCTACAGAGTTAGAAGATATAGATGTTACTATTAAACTTGCAAATAGAGACACCATATCACCTTGTGGGATTATTAGAGATGTTGAAGTCTTGTGTGCGAAAGTAAAATACCCTACTAATTTTCTTGTTCTTGGTCCCCCCCAAGATGACTTCTGTCCCATTATTTTTGGTAGACCTTTCTTGAACAGAGTTAATGCTAAGATAGATTGCCAGAAACAAATTGTGGGTGTTAGCTGTGGTGATGAGTCTCATGGGTTTAATTTTTCCAAGTTTAGTACAAATCATCATGAAAAGGAATTGCCTAGTAAGGATGAATTAATTGGTCTTGCTTCTATTGATGTGCCACCTACTGATCCTTTAGAACAATACTTGCTAGAGCATGAAAATGATTTACATATGCATGAAAGAGATGAAATAGATAAGATTTTCTTTGAACAACGTCCTCTGCTTAAACACAATTTGCCTATTGAAACTATAGGGGGTTCTCCTCCACCTAAAGGTGAACCTATGTTTGAATTAAAACAATTGCCAAACACTTTGAGATATGCTTATCTTGATGAAAAGAAGATATAACATGTTATTATCAGCGCTAACCTTTCAGAACATGAAGAAGAAATATTAATGAAACTTCTAAGGAAACACCGAGCTGCTATTGGATATACTCTTGATGATTTAAAGGGCATTAGTCCCACTCTAAGCCAACACAAAATTAATATGGAACCTGATGCTAAACCAGTTGTTGATCACCAACATCGGTTAAATCCGAAGATGAAAGAGGTGGTAAGAATGGGAATATTAAAACTTCTGGAAGCAGGTATAATCTATCCTATAGCTGATAGTAGATGGGTAATTCATGTTCATCGTGCCCCTAAGAAAGGAGGTATAACTATTGTTCCTAATGATAAGAATGACCTTATTCCACAAAGAATTGTTACATGCTATAGAATGGTAATTGATTTCAGAAAATTAAACAAAGCTACTAGAAAATAGCATTACCCTTTGCCTTTTATTAATCAAATGCTTGAAAGATTATCTAAACACACACACTTTTTCTTCCTTGATGGATATTCTAGCTTCTCACAAATACTTGTTTCTTAACCTGATCAAGAAAAGACTACTTTTACTTATCCTTTTGGAACTTATGCTTACAGACGTATGCCTTTTGGTTTATGTAATGCACCCACTACCTTTCAAAGATGCATGATGGCTATATTATCTGACTTTTGTGAAAAGATTGTTGAGGTTTTCATGGAAGATTTTTCTGTTTATGGGAAGTCTTTTGATGATTGTTTGAGAAATCTTGATCGAGTTTTGGAGAGATGTGAACAAACAAATCTTGTCTTGAATTGGGAGAAATGCCACTTTATGGTTAATGAAGGCATTGTCTTGGGTCATAAAATTTCTGAAAGAGGTATTGAAGTGGACCTAGCTAAGGTTGAAGCAATTGAGAAAATGCCATGTCCCAAGGACATCAAAGGTATTCATAGTTTCTTGGGTCATGCTAGTTTCTATAGGAGATTTATTAAAGAATTTTCCAAAATTTCTAGGCCTCTCACTAGTCTTTTGCAAAAGGATGTTGTCGGATTTCGGGTTCCGGCAGACCCACAAGGTTCCAACTCTGTGGTGCGCGCGGAGATCACATCTCATCGCCTCGCAAGGATCTAAACTACACGAAGAACATCACAAGGGACACGAGGTTTATACTAGTTCGGGCCACCATTGTGGTGTAATACCCTACTCTAGTTTGTGGTGTGGTGGATTGCCTCGGGGGCTGATGATGAACAGTACAAAGGGAAGAACAGCCTCGCGAGGGATGTTCTTATGTTGGTGGTTCTGGCTAAGGTTCGATGGATCGATCCCCCGCCTTGAAGGTGGCTAGTCCTATATATAGAGCGAGGCCCTAGTCCTCTTCCCAAATATTGAGCGGGAAGGGCGCCAACAATTGGCCATTTTGAAGGGGAACATATAGTACACTTATCCTGACTAAAGTTGGTCCTCGCCTGCCAAAGACTCTGACGATGACGTCGGCTTGGGATCCACAGTGACCTCTATCCTGCCGTTCTGCTGGTCTTGGTCTCGTTGCACCGAACTGGTTGCCTTTCCTTGATACTCTCGCCTGCGCTTGCTCCCTTTGCACCAAAGAGGAAACAAGGACACTGCCCAGGCCGGCGCCCCCCTGGCTTGGGTCGTCATGGCTTGCGTCACGGGCACCTCGTGAGATACCCCGCCTTAATCTCTCCGCCTCCTCGCGAGCCAGCCTGACGAGGCTATGTCTGAGGAAGCTTCATGTCATCCGCCCCTTGAGGCTTGGCCCCTCGCGAGGGTCTTGAGCTTGTGTTGTCGAAGATGGGCCGTACTGGGCCACTCCTCGAGCCACGCCGCGGGCCGCAGGCAGGCAAGTCTGGCTACCCCCATTCCCAGAAAGCCGATAGTAGCCCCGGGCCCAAGGCGCGCCTGGACTTGGCTTAGCAGAGAAGCGAAGGGGCAAGTGCGAAGCGCCGCGGGGCCCAACAGCCTGCGGCCTTGGGCGCCGCGTGGCGGTTGATTGGACGTGGGCGTCCCCGCTTCTCCACGACGCCTCGGTAACTGCACGAATTGACAAGTCCCTGCATGCAAAATGGGTCATGATTACTTGTGATTGTGGAGGCCGGCGGTTGGCCTCCCTCGGCTATATGTGCGGAACGGTGCGAGCCCTTCCAGTCCATCCCTTCCTGCTACTCCCCTTCTTCTTCCGGGTCGCTCGCTGTCCCCATGGCCCCGCCGAAGAGGTTCTCGGCCGCGGAGAAAGGAAAGGCTCGCCAGGAAGGGCATGGCTCCCCTCCGGCCAACCGTGGTCGGGGCCACCCTCACAAGCATCCTACGGCCCCCGATGCGGCCTCCTGTGGCCGCGGAAGCAGCCCTCTGCGCGGCGGAGGCTGCTCGGCTGCCGACGAGAGATATGCTAGGGCTACGCGACCCCCTAGGCCGCGGTCCCGCTCGGCGAAGGTGCTACCGGAGTTCGTCGTGTGGTCGGTGGACCCGACCGGCACCTGGCTCCAGCTCCCCCGCTTCTTTGTAGGTGAACTTCTGGCTGGTGCCCCGGGCGGCCTTTGGCTTTAGGCAGATGGTTGCTGCAGCAGGGACTCCTGGGCTACTCTGGAGGTCTCCACCACCGGGGAGGCGTCCTTGACCCACGGCTAGCAAACGTTTGCCCACGTGCGTGGCCTGAGCCGAAGGTGCACTCTACACTTTAAGTTCGACAGTGATGCCACCCTCTACGTGAGGGTTTTCGGGGAAGATGGCCGCCGCGCCGGATGCTGCCCCGAAGATGATGACCACGGCCGTGCGCCCAGCCACGGCGTTGGACGGGATGAAGGTGGTGGGAGGCGCGCGGGCAGCGGCGCCCGAGGCAAGCCATGCTTTGGTGACTCTCCATCTGATGGCCGCTCCTCCAGCGGTGGTCGCGATCTCCCCCCTCACCGGCGCACTCGCCTGGGAGAGGGCAGCGGGTTGGCCCGACATCGTGCCTCGGTGAAGCGGGAGACGGAATCTAGATGAGCTCTGGAGGCAGTACGAGCCATTGCCGAGAGTTGACGCCGGGCAAGTCGTGCCCACTTTGCTTTTCTTTCTTTCTTGCGCAAAAAAGAAGGTAGTATGGTGCCCCACGGGGGCGTGTTGAACTGTTGATGTTTAATTGGTGCGTTGTTTCTACTGTTTCTGCGCTATGTTCTCGTCCCGCTTGTTTATGCATGGAAATTACTTAGCTTGGGGGGAAGCTCGTTGCGGTCCTCGCCTCCCGAGGTTAGGGCCTCGTCGTGCACCTCGTGTCTTGCAGGGGTTAGTCAGTAGGGATAGTCTCCAGCCTTGGTAGCATGGACGAACAACCCAAGTCCCGTGATCGTGTCGCGATGCCCATGGGGCACGGACTGGGAGGGGCGCTCCCGCAGCGGACTCGGATAGGGAAGTTCCAAATCACCGGGGCAGAAAACACTCGCGAGGGTGCCCATGTTCCTCTCTCGTGAGACTTTGCGCGAGAGAAAACGAAGCAAATGAGTGAAATGGACGAAGGGTCGCAAGCTAGAAACGGTAAAGGCTTCAGTAAAACTTCAAATAGAAACAGACAAGCCAACTGCGGAAAGCAAATGAAAGAAGCCGCGTCCGGCACCTAATCTAGTCTTCGACGTCTTCTCACCAGCGCGGAGCTAAGTGCTGCCACTGGGCGTGGGCGGGAGCCCCCGAGGCCCGAGGGCGGCACTCCGGAGACTCCGAGGCGTGTACAGCCCCACTCATTATTACGTGAGAGTGTCACGGGCGGCAAGCTTCACAGGTGTTTGCCTTCTTCACAGGCACCGTGCCTTTTCCCAAACGCAGCAAGTTCACAGGCATTCGCCTTCTTCACAGGCACTGGGCTTTTTCCAAAACGCGGAAACTTCACACGCATTCGCCTTCTTCACAGGCACCGGGCCTTTTCCAAAACGCGGCAACTTCACAGGCATTCACCTTCTTCACAGGCACCGGGCCTTTTCCAAAACGCGGCAACTTCACAGGCATTCACCTTCTTCACAGGCACCGGGCCTTTTCCAAAACACGGCAACTTCACAGGCATTCGCCTTCTTCACAGGCATCGGGCCTTTTCCAAAATGCGGCAACTTCACAAGCATTCGCCTTCTTCACATGCACCGGGCCTTTCCCAAAATGCAGAAACTTCACAGGCATTCGCCTTCTTCACAGGCACCGGGCCTTTTCCAAAATGCGGGAACTTCATAGGCATTCTCCTTCTTCACAAGCACCAGGCCTTTTTCAGGGGTAAAATCTTCGGAGGTGTTGAATGTTCCACGCGTTCTGGACAGGCAACCCCTCCTGGGTCTCCAAGCGCGCAGAGCCGGGCCTGGAAACACGAACAACCTTGAACGGGCCCTCCCACATGGGAGAGAGCTTATGCAGCCCCTCCCTGGAGAGAACCCGTCTGAGCACGAGGTCCCCTACCTCAAGAGTCCTGGGACGGATGTTGCGACAGTGGTATCACCGCAGTGCTTGTTGGTACCTTGCTGCTCGCTGCGCGGCTTCTCGGTGACGCTCCTCCCCCAGCACGAGATCCGTCCCCCGCATGGTGTCCTGCTGCGCCTTGTCAAACACTAGGACCCGTGCGGAACGACGCCTGACCTCGTGAGGGAGAACGGCTTCAGCTCCATAAACCAGAAAGAACGGGGTCTCGCCAGTCGGCTTGGTTGCAGTCGTGCGGATGGACCGCAACACGGATTGGAGCTCGTCGTACCAGCCCCTGCCACAGGCTTCTAGCTTCTTCTTGAAGGTTCTGGTTTTGAGGCCCCTCAGGACCTCCGCGTTGGCTCGTTCAGCCTGGCCGTTGCTCCGGGGGTGCGCCACCGAGGCCTAGCATATCTGCGTTCCGAGGTTAGCATAGTATGTTTTGAAGAGATTGCTGGTGAACTGCGAACCGTTGTAGGTGATAATGCGGTTAGGCACCCCAAATTGGCTCATGAGGCCCTTGATGAACTTGACTACTAAGCCCGCGGGTATGGTGTGGACGGCTTCCACTTTGGCCCACTTGGTGAACTTGTCCATGGCGATGTAGAGGTAGAGGTAGCGACCTGGCGCCCGAGGGAACGGGCCCAGAATGTCGAGCCCCCAAACTGTGAATGGCCATGAGAGGGGTATGGTCTGCAGTCCCCCCGCCGGCTGGTGGATCTGTTTGGCGTGGAACTGGCAGGCCTCACAAGCCTTCACCAGCTCAACAGCGTTGTTGAGCGCCGTGGGCCAGTAGAACCCGCTGCGAAATGCCTTCCCAACGAGGGTGCGCGAGGATGAGTGGTGCCCACAGTCTTCGTCGTGTATGTCTGCCAGCAGCTCCTTCCCTTGCTCTCTGGGAATGCAATGCAGAGACACGTCGTTCGGCCGCCTTCGGTAGAACTCCCCATCCTTGACGCTGTAGGCCATGGCCTACCGTGCCATGCGCTCCGCGTCCTCCTCCTTCTCCGGCAGAGTCCCTTGCGTCAAGTAGACCTTGAATTCCGCCATCCAGCATTTTTCTCGAGGCTCCAACGCCAGAAGCAGGCATGCCCCCGAGGTCGGGCCGCAAGCCGGGGCTCCCGAGGCAGGCGGCTGAGGGAGTTCCTCCCTAGGATGCGTCGTGCTCGACAACGTCGGCGTCGCCGAGGGTTTGAAGAGCCGCTCCTCGAAGACGCCCGGTTCCTGAGGTAGCCGCCTGGATGCTCTCTTGGCGATGTCGTCAGCCTCCTGATTGGTACCGCGAGGCACATGCTGCAACCCCAGCCCCCAAAATTGTTTCTCCATCTTGCGGACCTCAGCGAGGTACACTTCCATATGCTCATCCTTTGGCTCGTACACTTTGTTGGAGAAGTTGACGAGGAGTTGCGAGTCACCTTTGATGGTGATTCGTTTTACTCCCAAGGCGATGGCTGTCCTCAAGCCCGCTATCAGGCCCTCATATTCTCCTATGTTGTTGGAGATCTTCTCCCCATGCTGGAAACAGAGCTGCACGACATAGTAAAGCTTGTCTTGACTGGGGGATATGAGCACTGCGCCAGCCCCTACGCCCTGCCGCGTGAATGCTCCGTCGAAGTACATCACCCAACCATCCGACGCTTCACTCCCCGGGGAGAGTGACCGGTCCTCGCCCAGTCTGAGCCCTGGCGCCTCTGTCCATTCCGCCACGAAATCCGCGAGCGCAGACCCCTTAATGACCCTGGTAGTGCTGAATTCTAGCTGGAATGCTTGTAGTTCGATGTTCCATTCGGCAACCCTCCCCGCTGAATTGGGGCTCCTGGGCACCCTTTCCAGGGGATAGGCTGAGACGACCTTGATGGGATGGCCCTAAAAGTAGTGCCGCAGCTTGCACGAGACTACCAACAGTGCAAGGAGTAGCTTCTGAGGCATTGGGTACCACGCCCTTGCGTCCCGCAGCATCGTATTGACAAAGTACACCGGATGCTCGATGAGATTGAGGGTGCCGGCGTTGCCCGCGTCCTCCGGAGGCCGGGGCGCCTCCTGGAGCGGCGCGGCTCTCAGGCTTTGGTCGCCTAAAGGAGCCTCATCTGTTCCTGGTGCGCTCTCTTGGCGGGGCTGATATTTCTCTGCTGCGGTCGTGGCCTCTGCGAGGCCTTCCCTGTCCTGCTCTGCCTCGGCCGGAGGTGTGACGGTGGCCGAGGTCTGACGCTCCTTTCGGACTGCTACCAGGGTTGCGCTGGCGGAATAAGGGGTGGCTGCAAGGTAGAGCACCAGGGGCTCCCGAGGGCGAGGGGCCACCATCACCGGGGGGCTGGTTAGGTACCTCTTGAGGTCTTGGAATGCTTTGTCGGCCTCTTCAGTCCATTCGAAGGGGCCTTTCTTTTTCATCAGCTTGAAGAATGGCAGCGCTCGCTCTCCCAGCTTGGAGATGAAATGCCCTAATGCGGTTACGCGCCTGGTGAGCTTTTGCATTTCCCTGAGGGTCTTTGGCGGACTCATGTCCTCGACTGCCTTAACCTTCTCTGGGTTAGCCTCAATGCCTCTGTGCGATACTAGGAATCCTAGGAGCTTGCCCGAGGGGACTCCAAATACACACTTCTCTAGGTTGAGCCGCAAGTCCACTTCGCTGAGGCTCGCGAAGGTTTCCTCCAAGTCCTGTATCAGGGTCTTCGCCTCCTAAGACTTCACGACAATGTCATCCACGTAAGCTTCAGCGTTCCTCCCCAGCTGTCACCCCAGAGCGATGTGCATCAACCGCTGGAAGGTTGCGCCTGCATTGCGCAACCCGAACGGCATGCAGGTGTAGCAGTATACTCCACATGGGGTTAGGAAGGCCGTCTTCTCCACATCCTCCACCGCCATTTTGATCTGATGATAGCCCCAGAAGGCATCCAGGAAGCACAGTAGGTCACACTCGGCGGTGGATTCAACGATCTGGTCGATGCGAGGAAGTGGGAATGGATCCTGCGGGCAGGCTTTGTTGAGGTTGGTGAAGTCGACACACATGCGTTCCTTTCCCCCCTTCTTTGGCATGACGACCGGGTTGGCCAGCCAATCTGGGTAGCGAACTTCACGGATGACCCCTGTTCCTTCTAACTTGTGGGTTTCTTGGACGATGAAGGCCTGCTTCTCCATGGACTGCCGCCGTGCTTTCTCTTCACAGGGCGCATGTTGGGACACACGTTGAGATGGTGCTGGATTACGTCCCTCAGGACTCCCGCTAGCTGATTAGGTTCCCACGCAAACCCCTTCCTGTTCGCGCGCAGGAAATTGACAAGGGCCTTCTCCTGCTCAGGCTCGAGGTTGGTGCCAATCGTGAAGGTAGCCCCGGTGGGCTCACACTCGTGGACCGGTACCTGCTTGGTCTCCGCCTTGTCTTGGATGAATAGCTGCTTCCTATTGGCCGGCGCAGCCCTTTTGGGCTCGGGGACGGCTGAGCCGGCGGGCTGCACCATCGCCACAGCCTTGAAGGCAAGCTTGAGCGCTTGCAACGCATCCCCAGTGTCTCCGGATACGGTGAGGACGCCGCTACTCCCGGGCATCTTCATGAGGTTGTACGCTGGGTGAGTTGCGGCCATGAATCGGGCTAGTGCCGGGTAGCCATGGATGGCGTTGTATGGGAGGCCGATGGGGGCGATGTCGAAGTCGATTAGCTCCGTGCGGAAGTTGTCGTATGTGCCGAAGGTCACCGGGAGGCGGATCTGTCCCAGGGAGCCGGTGGAACCGCCTCCGACGCCCAAGAAGGGCCTGCTAGGCTGAAGCCGCTCTGGCGGTACGTGGAGGAGGCTGAAGGCTTCCACCGAGAGCACGCTGAGGCTAGCACCGCCGTCAATGAGGGCCCTGGTGACGGCCACCTGGCAGATGGTGGGGGTGCACAGCATTAGGAGCGCGCCCGAGCAGGCTGAGTTGGAGGGGTGATCGTTCGAGCTGAAGGCCAGATCAGAAGCGGCGCCCCATGCTGCGCGGAAGCGGCGCCTATCTGGCGGACGAATGGCTTGATGTGGCGGCCTGAAGGTGGCGCCTGCGAGCCACCTAGGAGAGATGCAATGACCGGGGGCGCCAGTGCTGCGTACTGGGCTAGGAAGAGGCCGCGCAGCTCCCCCCAAGAGGCCACGGAAGCCGTTGGCAGGTGGAGCAGCCACATGTGGGGGACGCTGGTGAGGGCCATGGGAAACCAGTTAGCCATGACCCTGTCATCGCCCCCGGCCTTGTGGACGGCCTCCTCGTATGCCAGCAGGAAAGCCAGCGGATCGGCCGTGCCGTTGTAGCACGGTGGCATCTCCAGCTTGAACTTGCTCGGCCACTGCACTTGTCGCAAGGCGGGGGCCAAGGCTCGGAGCACCCTGGCCCCCGTGCTGGCGCTGGCGGCCGGAGCGGGCGGCGCGCTGCCCATCATGAGGGCGAAGCACAATGTTGGCGGAGAGCGGGTCGGTGGAAGGGGAAGCTCCGACGCACCCCTACCTGGCGCGCCAAATGTCGGATTTCGGGTTCCGGCAAACCCACAAGGTTCAAACTCTGGGGTGCGCGCGGAGATCACATCTCATCGCCTCGCAAGGATCTAAACTACACGAAGAACATCACAAGGGACACGAGGTTTATACTAGTTCGGGCCACCATTGTGGTGTAATACCCTACTCTAGTTTGTGGTGTGGTGGATTGTCTCGGGGGCTAATGATGAACAGTACAAAGGGAAGAACAGCCTCACGAGGGATGTTCTTATGTTGGTGGTTCTGTCTATGGTTCGATGGATCGATCCCCCGCCTTGAAGGTGGCTAGTCCTATATATAGAGCGAGGCCCTAGTCCTCTTCCCAAATATTGAGCGGGAAGGGCGCCAACAATTGGCCATTTTGAAGGGGAACATCTAGTACACTTATCCTGACTAAAGTTGGTCCTCGCCTGCGAAAGACTCTGACGATGACGCCGGCCTCTATCCTGCCGTTCTGCTGGTTTTGGTCTCGTTGCACCGAAATGGTTTCCTTTGCTTGATACTCTCGCCTGCGCTTGCTCCCTTTGCACCAAAGAGGAAAGAAGGACCCTGCACAGGCCGGTGCCCGCCTGGCGCCCGCCTGGCTTGGGTCATCATGGCTTGCATCACGGGCACCTCGTGAGGTACCCCGCCTTGATCTCTCTGCCTCCTCGCGAGCCAGCCTAACGAGGCTATGTCTGAGGAAGCTTCCTGTCGTCCGCCCCGCGAGGCTTGGCCCCTCGCGAGGGTCTTGAGCTTGTGTTGTCAAAGATGGGCCGTACTGGGCCACTCCTCGAGCCATGCCGCAGGCCGCAGGCAGGCAAGTCTGGGTACCCCCGTTCCCAGAACTCCGACATATGTTCCTTTTGTCTCTGATGATGATTTTTAGAAGCCTTTGAAACACTCAAGAAAGCCTTAATTGCTACACCTATTGTTCGACCAACTGATTGGAACTTGCCTTTTTAAAATTATGTGTGATGCTAGTGATTATGCTGTTGGTGTTGTTCTAGGACAAAGAGTTGATAAGAAATTGAATGTTATTCGTTATGCTAGTAAAACTCTAGACAGTGCTCAAAGAAATTATGCTACTATTGAAAAAGAATTCTTAGCAGTGGTGTTTGCTTGTGATAAGTTTAGACCTTATATTGTTGATTCCAAAGTAAATGTTCACACAGACCATGCTGCTATTAAATATCTTATGGAAAAGAAAGATGCTAAACCTAGTCTTATTAGATAGGTTCTCTTGTTACAAGAATTTGATTTGCATATTATTGATAGAAAGGGAACTGAGAACCCTGTGGCTGATAACTTGTCTAGGCTTGAAAATGTGCTTGATGACCCACTTCCTATTGATGATAGCTTTCCTGATGAGCAGTTAGCTGCAATAAATGTTGCTAATAGTACTCCTTGGTATGCTGACTATGCTAATTACATTGTTGCTAAATATTTGCCACCTGGCTTTACTTACCAACAAAAGAAAAAATTCTTCTATGATTTAAGACATTACTTTTGGGATGACCCAGATCTTTATAAAGAAGGAGTAGATGGTATTATTAGACGTTGTGTACCTGAGCATGAACAGGGAAAATCCTACGGAAATGTCACTCCAAACCGTATGGAGGGTATCATGCTGGAGATAGAACTGCTCATAAGGTATTGCAATCTGGGTTCTATTGGCCTACTCTTTTCAAGGATGCTCTTAAGTATGTCTCATCTTGTGATGAATGCCAAAGAATAGGCAATATTGGTAAGCGTCAAGAAAGGCCTATGAATTATTCACTTGCTGTTGAACCATTTGATGTTTGGGGATTTGATTACATGGGACATTTTCCTTCCTCTAATGGTATACACATATTCTGGTTGCTGTTGATTATGTTACTAAATGGGTAGAAGCTATTCCAACTAGTAGTGATGATCACAACACGTCTATTAAAATGCTTAAGGAAGTTATTTTCCCAAGGTTTGGAGTCCCTAGATATTTAATGACTGTGGTGGTTCACACTTTATTCATGGCGCTTTTCGTAAGATGGTTGCTAAGTATGATGTTAACCATAGAATTGCATCACCCTATCATCCTCAGTCTAGTGGTCAAGTTGAGCTTAGCAATAGAGAAATAAAATTGATTTTGCAAAAGACTATTAATAGGTCCAGGAAGAATTGGTCTAAGAAATTAGATGATGCACTTTGGGCTTATAGGACAGCATATAAAAATCCTATGGGTATGTCTCCTTATAAAATGGTTTATGGAAAAGCTTGTCATTTGCCTCTTGAGTTAGAACATAAAGAATATTGGGCAGTTGAAGAACTTAACTATGATTTCAAACTTGCTGGTGAAAAGAGGTTATTTGATATAAGCTCATTAGATGAATGGAGAACCCAAGCTTATGAAAATGCAAAGTTATTTAAAGAAAAAGTCAAAAGATGGAATGACAAGAGAATTCAAAAATGTGAGTTTAAAGTCGGAGAATATGTCCTTTTGTAGAACTCTCGTTTCAGATTCTTTACAGGCAAACTCCTCTCGAAATGGGAAGGTCCCTATGTCATCGAGGAGGTTTACTGGTCTGGAGCCATCAAAATAAATAATTCTGAAGGTACTAACCCGAAGGTTGTCAACAGGCAACGAATAAAGCATTATATCTCAAGTACGCCTATTAATGTTGAAAGCAATGTTATCCAAACTTTGACACCGAAAGAATACATAAAAGAGTCCTTCCGAAACACTCCGGAATTGTCAAAACAAGGAAGTACGTGTTGCAGTAAGTAAACAGACTCCGAAAAATTTGCAAAAATATTTTCTGTCAGTTTTGGATTATTTTAAAATTTTGGAAACAAAGGAACTACCAGGAAGCGTACCCTGATGGGCATAATACACTAGGGCGCGCCAGGCATGACAGGCGTGCCCAGGTGGGTTGTGCCCACCAGGTACACCTCTCGGACCGTTTTTCTTCTGTATACTTGTCCTCCAAGATAAAAAAATCTGTATATAATTCCCAAACCTGTTAACCACCGTATCACGAAGAAATTCTCTGTTCTCTTTTCCTGTTGTTTTCTGTCAGGTCCCATCTACCATGGCCTCTTCAAATTCCTCCAAGGACAAGATCTCTTCTCCTTGACTAACATCTGATCAATTTGTAATATAGCAGGGTTTTTTTAGCCCAAACTACGAATGTCGTGTTCTCCACAGGGACTAGGCGACAGCAACTATGCTCGGCTAAAGCTAGGTGACACGATGTTTGGTGACAAAAACAGAAAATAAAACCTAACCTAAACAAGGTAGTTCCCGAAGATCGTCGCCAAAGAAAATGCAAAATAAGCAAAGGTACATTTAGATTATACTCTGTCTTGTTGGTATTTTTATTAGGCTTGAGGAATTAAAGCACTAACACAGACAAACATCGATGACGAAAGGGGATCAACAAGACATGAACACATATAACCATTAAACATATAACAGTGGGATGAAACACGGCTATATGGCTGAATATAAATGTTTCACAACACAAACTCACACACAAATTTTTGTATCACAAGTACTTGAGTAAACACATAAACTTGAAACTGGAACAAATTCACAAGGTTAGATAGACATATATGGTGACTCACAGACTACAAATACACAACAAGAACACTTCAACTAGTGAGAACGCACAATATGTAATACAATATTTATAAGCATGAAACTGAATCATTCACGGATTGCAAGCATTCATAGAATCTGAACATTACAGGGCATTACACATCTCCTATTACAGAAATTCAGAGAGAGAGAGAGAGAGAGAGAGAGAGAGAGAGAGAGAGAGAGAGAGAGAGAGAGAGAGAGAGAGAGAGAGAGAAGATGAAGATTCAGAGAAGTGCAGCAACAAGATTCGTGGGTTCAGAGAAGGGGGAAGCAACGAGCAGCAGAGGGAGATAGGCAAGGGAGCAGCGGCAGGAAGATTAGAGAAGAACAACAGCAAAAGGGATGAGGGGAGGAGCAGCAGCAGTTGGGAAGAGGCAAGGGAAGGAGGAGGAGCAGCTGTAGCGTAGGAGAAGAAGCAGCAGAGCGCAGTAGCAGCAGTAGGTTCAGAGGAGAGGGAGCAGCAGCAGTTCGGTTCAGAGAGAAGCAGAGGAAGTAGAGATAGGAGAGCAACAGCAGGAAGGGAAAGGGATCAGCAGAGACGTGGAGAAAGGGAGTAGCAGCAGGAAGGGAAATGGGAAGAGAAGAGCAGCAATGAGGGAAGGAGAAGAGCAGAAGGAGGGGCGTGGGAGAAGAAGCAGCAGCAGCCAGAGAGAAGTGGCGCGAGGGAGGAGCAGCAACAGGTGGAAGAGAGAAGAAGCAGCAGGGGCGGCAGCGGAGAGGAGCGCTCACGCGGAGGACCAGACACCCGTCTGATCGGGCGCGCGAGGTGCGGCACTGGTGGAGTGACGGATGGATGAATGGTGCGGTGATGCTGGTGGACGGATGATGGAGTGGTGGCTGGATGGATGGCGCAGGTTGTGGAAAGGTCGTGTGATGGTGGTGCTGGTGGATGGATGGGCTGCAGAGGCGCACCACCACGCCGGCCTGGCTGTGGCGGCGGCCGGTGGTGGAGAAGAAGGGGAGAGGGAGAGAGATGAGATGCCAGGCCCGAGGGGAAAATGGAGGCTTGGCTAGGGATTTTGACCCTCTCCTCAGATCTGCACTTTTGCACTTCGGCCCTTCTACTTCTTTGCCTACTTCACAAGTTGATCCCTCCACTCTTTCTTTCTTGCCCTTGAAGCTTTAATATTCATCACACTCAAGTCCCTCTTCCTTCTCTTCTTTCATATGCTCATCTCGATTGCCACATGCACAGAAACTTGTAGTTTATAGTGCCTTTGCGCACATTTCTGCAAGATAGACCAAAGACTAGTAAATATCCTGTTTGATGATTATCAAGCAATATTCAATCAATCATGGCAAGAATGGACGAATATGTCATGATAGATGCTATATTTGAGTACCAAAATTATATATGTGAAATATACTTATCAAGTTCCCCCACACTTAAACTTTTGCTTGTCCTCAAGCAAAGGCGTATGACAAGAGCAAGAATGTGAACAGTGAGCTGACTAGAGAATACCAAGTGAAGAAGATCTCAAAACAGTGCATGCTTTGGACTTAGCTAGTGGAAATTAATGGTTAGGAGTGCTTCAAAGCGGTAGGTTACTAGTAAGCATGACCATTTTAAACTTTTACAATGATAAAAGAGGATCAACAAGTTTAAATGATGACTGCGCCAAATGGTTCCTAATGAGAGCATGATCCCAAGAACAAAATGAACTAGAATTAAATCTTGTGATCAAATCACTTATTTACAGAGATAAAGCAATGATTATATTATTATTAGTCTCACCATAGGAACATACCACCGATCCCGAGAACATGGTATACACCTGGCTCGACCAATTATTAGTTTTTTTTTGTTTGTCTCCCCAAAGGAACATACCACCGATCCCGAGAACATGGTATACACCTGGTTCGACAATTACATTTTTTTATTATTAATTACTGCCCAAGCTTACCCGATTTCACATGCCACCGATCCTGGGAACATGACATGCTACTGTAGGTAGTCAGACTTATTTATTCATTATTACTTATCTTAAATGAATAACGCATAAGCACAAAAACAGGAATCATCACTTCTCCATGTCTGGTTCACATGCTACCGATCCAGGGAACATAGCATGCTAATCCATAGTGGTTAGGTGATTGCTCTCAATGGGAACACATTTAGCACAAATTCAGCATCTAAACATGGTGATCTAGGTGTATCAAGGTAAAAGCAGAAAATGATCAAGTTTTCTAGTGTACTAGGGATTTGAGCACTCAAAACTAATAACCTTCACTAATTTCAGCAAAGCATGCATGATGTACATCACTAGTTTACAAGGCATTCAACACTCAGTTCACATATTCACATCAATCACCATATGTCAAATAAAATTCAGTGGGGCAACATTTAAGACATGGCTTAAGCAACCCAAATAACATTTGATTTCAGCATGTATCAATGGATGATATACTCGGAATGGGTCATGAAACAACTCACCGGGCTTTGATGATGTAGCACTCGCTCGATCACCTCACCAACTGCAGCTCCTCTCCTTTGCTTCCTCGTGCATTGTGACTCCTCTCCTATTGCTTCCCTATCCTCATGCCTGCTCCAGCTTCTCTCTTCATGTGTGCTCCTTGCTTCTCCTCATCCCCATGCCATAGGTCCACCGGGGTCCCAGGGAATGTCATCTCGAACTTGGTCAGCATGTAGTGGATCGTGCACAAGCAAGAACCTGAAAGAGCACTCAACGAAAGAGACAATGCAAGTGGTAGGGATAATACCCTCCAAGTCATCAATCGAATATCCAATTACATAAGCATAGCTATAAAGCACATGTTTAGGATGGTAGAAATCAACAAGGTCAACACTAACATGAGGATGATATTTATCATTAAGCTCAAGACTAGCATGGGAGTGATATGTTTCATTAAGCATAGGACTAGCACGAGGAAAGTAACTATGATCATCACAAATGAGAGTAATGCCACTAAAAGGGTATATATCATCATATCCAAGCAAATGAGTTTTTAAATCAATCTTAAGTGATGGTATCATGTAATGCAAGGTAGTAGCAAAGAAATCACAAGGCATCATGTCATCAAGAGGATTGAGTAAACCTGACACGTCACGCTCTGGTATGACAATAGGCAAATGAATCTCATGTTCTTCATCTTCATCTACAACAGCTTCTTGTACTTCTTCAGTAGTAGATGATGAGTCTTCAACTTGATCACTTGGGAATTGCAGCTCTTGATCATCCTGTTCCTTGTCTTCTAGTTCATCTTCTTCAATCTGGGGTCTTTCTTCCTCTGGACTCTTGCTATCTTGCTCAACTGGATGTGACGGTGTTGGAACCTCACATGTATCAAGGGGAATCTCGGCAACACTCAGCTCTAGCTGTGAAGAAATAGTGTTGCTCGCGTTGATGTTCTTCTCAATCTTCCTTACTTCTTCCACTAGCTCTTTTCCACTCTTGATCTTCTTCATTTCATCTAGTATCACCGGCCTAATTGGATCATCTTCAGCACTCCAAGTGAACTCGAGACCAAGCAATGTGAGCTTGTCTATATCCTCAAAGTCATCTTGTGTGGGCACTTGTGTTGAAGATGTTGGTTGACCAAATGAAGGACCATTTAACTCCATTGGCAACATGTCCTGGTGTTGAGGTATATGAGTAGGAGCTGAATAAATCTGTTGTGGAGCATAATTGTGGCTCTCCTCTTCATACCTAAATCCCTGCATTGGATAACTAGAGGCAAACGATGAGATCTCAGGGTTATTGCTCCTATATGACATATTCTGGTTTTCAGGCCACCCATGTGTGTAATTGTTTTGGTATGAGCTAGGCTGTGGAGCGAACCTCATGCCATAACAATCGGGAGGGTGAGAGTAACCACGCTGGCATTCAGCGGGTGAATGGCCCTGAAATCCACAAATATGGCATGTAGGAGCAACATAAGGATGACCTCTAGAATAAGGATCATAAGAGCTAGGCCTATCCTCAAAAACTACTTCTCGCTGCCGAGCTAAATCATCTAATCGATGGGAAATCTTACCTATCAGTTCTTGAATACTTTCCGTGTTGTTTGTAGTGTTGCTCGCATAAGCCTGATGATCTGAATAGTAAGCCATAACCGAGAAGATAGTTCTAACCTACAAAAAGGAAAAGAAAACAAAGAGAAAATAAACTAGAACAAGGGTTAGGAGTTAGAGATATATCACAAATATATAAAGCACAAAAAGGAAACAAGCTAAACCTAGTCTAAAGCCTCACACAAATGCTCGACGCTAGTCCCCGGCAACGGCGCCAAAATGATCAATTTGTAATATAGCAGGGTTTTTTTAGCCCAAACTACGAATGTCGTGTTCTCCACAGGGACTATGCGACGGCAACTATGCTCGGCTAAAGCTAGGTGACACGATGTTTGGTGACAAAAACAGAAAATAAAACCTAACCTAAACAAGGTAGTTCCCGAAGATCATCGCCAAAGAAAATGCAAAATAAGCAAAGGTACATTTAGATTATACTCTGTCTTTTTGGTATTTTTATTAGGCTTGAGTAATTAAAGCACTAACACAGACAAACATCGATGACGAAAGGGGATCAACAAGACATGAACACATATAACCATTAAACATATAACAGTGGGATGAAACACGGCTATATGGCTGAATATAAATGTTTCACAACACAAACTCACACACAAAATTTTGTATCACAAGTACTTAAGTAAACACATAAACTTGAAACTGGAACAAATTCACAAGGTTAGATAGACATATATGGTGACTGACAGACTACAAATACACAACAAGAACACTTCAACTAGTGAGAACGCACAATATGTAATACAATATTTATAAGCATGAAACTGAATCATTCACGGATTGCAAGCATTCATAGAATCTGAACATTACAGGGCATTACACATCTCCTATTACAGAAATTCAGAGAGAGAGAGAGAGAGAGAGAGAGAGAGAGAGAGAGAGAGAGAGAGAGAGAGAGAGAGAAGATTCAGATTCAGAGAAGTGCAGCAACAAGATTCGTGGGTTCAGAGAAGGGGGAAGCAACGAGCAGCAGAGGGAGATAGGCAAGGGAGCAGTGGCAGGAAGATTAGAGAAGAATAACAGCAAAAGGGACGAGGGGAGGAGCAGCAGCAGTTGGGAAGAGGCAAGGGAAGGAGGAGGAGCAGCTGTAGCGTAGGAGAAGAAGCAGCAGAGCGCAGTAGCAGCAGTAGGTTCAGAGGAGAGGGAGCAGCAGCAGTTCGGTTCAGAGAGAAGCAGAGGAAGTAGAGATAGGAGAGCAGCAGCAGGAAGGGAAAGGGAGCAGCAGAGACGTGGAGAAAGGGAGTAGCAGCAGGAAGGGAAAGGGGAAGAGAAGAGGAGCAGTGAGGGAAGGAGAAGAGCAGCAGGAGGGGCATGGGAGAAGAAGCAGCAGCATCCAGAGAGAAGTGGCGCGAGGGAGGAGCAGCAACAGGTGGAAGAGAGAAGAAGCAGCAGGGGCGGCAGCGGAGAGGAGCGCTCACGCGGAGGACCAGACGCCCGTCTGATCGGGCGCGCGAGGTGCGGCGCTGGTGGAGTGGCGGATGGATGAATGGTGCGGTGATGCTGGTGGACGGATGATGGAGTGGTGGCTGGATGGATGGCGCAGGTTGTGGAGTGGTCGTGTGATGGTGGTGCTGCTGGATGGATGGGCTGCGGAGGCGCACCACCACGCCGGCCTGGCCGTGGCGGCGGCCGGTGGTGGACAAGAAGGGGAGAGGGAGAGAGATGAGATGCCATGCCCGACGGGAAAATGGAGGCTGCGCTAGGGATTTTGACCCTCTCCTCAGATCTGCACTTTTGCACTTCGGCCCTTCTATTTCTCTGCCTACTTCACAAGTTGATCCCTCCACTCTTTCTTTCTTGCCCTTGAAGCTTTAATATTCATCACACTCAAGTCCCTCTTGCTTCTCTTCTTTCATATGGTCATCTCGATTGCCACATGGACAGAAACTTGTAGTTTATAGTGCCTTTGTGCACATTTCTGCAAGATAGACCAAAGACTAGTAAATTATCCTTTTTGATGATTATCAAGCAATATTCAATCAATCATGGCAAGAATGGACGAATATGTCATGATAGATGCTATATTTGGGTACCAAAATTATATATGTGAAAAGACTTATCAACATCACCTTCTTCACCACCAAAGGAGAACTGAGTATCGAGTATAGGCACTCTCCTTCGCTTTCGCCAAGCTTGGGGGAGATGCCGCGGTATCGTATCATCCCACTCTCTTTTCGATTTTTTTACTTATCTTAGTTCAATCTTTTGCTTAGATGAATAAATTTTAGTTTGATCTTTTCTTCTTTGAAAGTTTGCTTAGTGATCTATCATCGTAATCGTGTGTAAGTCATGTAATAAAATTAGTTCGAGTTTTTACTTTCTTTACTTTCATGTTGCAAATAAAGAAAAGAAATGAGAAAAGAAAAATAGAAAAAAGAAAATAAAATAAAAGGAAATAAATGAATGAGATCATATACTATTCCTATGAAAGGTGATAGCACCACATAAGGAAAAGTATAAGTAAGGAAATTTTATTAGAGATTGACAAACGTAACATTAGTCAGTGATGCAACTCATGAAAGAATTTGTAACATCCCAATTTTCAATTTGGATGTTATACATAGGTCATCATATGAATATCATATTTTATTTGCAATTTATTTGGGATCCTATAAATCTTAAGCAACTCAAGGACCCAAGGAGAGAGTTGGAGATTTCATAAATTTTCATATTTGAATTTTTCTCAAATTTGAAAAGAGGATCAATTTGGTTTTACTATTTTTCTTTCCAACTATTTCCTATTTTAAAAACAAAAGAGAGAAGATAATATGACTTCTTCAAAAAGAGAGGAATATTGGAGGAATTTTTTCTAAAACGAAATAAATATTTTATTTGGTTTTTATTCGAGATTTTATTTGAATTAGAAAAAATATGCATTTTTCAAAATTGCATTTTTAGGCCAGAAAAATGTTCAAAATGTTCTAATTATTTTATTTAGACAGTGAAAATTGTTTTTGACATTTTTAGAATTTTATTTATAATTTATTAGGATTTTTCTTCGGCGAAATTTATTTTATTTAAACAAAATCCGCGAGACTGGGCCGAAGGCCCAGCCGAGCAGGCCGCGGCCCAACTCCCACGCCGCCTTCCTCCCACGCGCCGCCGTGCTCGACACGGACACCGAGTGGAAGTCTGAGCTGGGCTCCGCCCCGGGCCAGCCCCCTCCCCAAGCCAAGCCGCCGCCCCGCCCCCTTAAATCGCGCCGTCCCCACCGCCTCTCACAACCCCGCCACCGCAGCCACCATCGCCTATGCAAGCCGCCGCCGCCGCCGCTTTTGCTGCCGCCGCCTGCCGCTTGCCGCCCGCTAGCGTCGCCACTCGCCGCCGCCACCCGCGCCGCTGCCGGAGCCGCTCCGCCCCGCCGCACCGTTCGTCGCCTCGCCGCCGACCCCGGTTTTTGTCATGAACCGGTAAAAACCCGCCGGTTCGTTTTATTTTTTTCGGTTTTAGATCTAGATCAGTTTTAATTTAGGGTTAGGGTTTTTCTCGGTTTTTCTCGTTCGAATCTATTTAGCGAACGTTCACCGAGCGTCTCTGTTCGCGAGCGCGTTCGTCCGTTCGTACCTGATAGCGAACGTTCGTTCGTTAGTCTTTCTTCTTATTTTATTTTTCAGCCAGGGACCTATCCACAATTATTTTTATCACAGATTAGCCCCTGATCTTCAAACCCTCGCAAAGTTTTAACCATTCGTCCAAATCCAGTGAAACCAGCGCCAAAATCTTCGTCTCGAACCCCTATTTCCAGTTAATCAACTTGAACATGGTTTTGACAAATTAAAATTTGGTTTCAAGCAGATTTGAATTCGAATTTCTTTTGATCGTAGTTTCAGTTTCGTAGCTCCGACTTGATTGATTCTTTTTGCAAGTCGAAGCACTTCAGTTGAACTTTCAATTTGGACTCTTTCATCTGAGTTTTACCCTTGCATCTATGCTTGAGTGCTTATGTATGCTATTGTTTCTTTGCGATAGAATTTCTGTAGTGCGAAGCATGCTACTACGAGTCTCTAGGGTTTGCAGATCATCAGCAAGGCAAGTAACACTTTGATCATACCCTTTATTACATAGCTTTTATGCATTAGTTTCAACCCTCAAACATTGCATGAGGTGGATCTGATTAACATGTGGGTTTGGGAAGTAGTTGATGAGGTAGAACCTATTGTCCTTTATTTCAAACCTTGGGAGTTACTTCTACATTATGCTTATACTGCTATGCTATGCTCGTAGACATGGTTTGGTTTGAGTGATCCATGATAGATGTGAGTATTGTTAATTAATGGTTAACTTAAGGTGGCAACATTAATACACATCTGGGTGGATTGGCTGTGGGCACCTGGAGCAATCCAGTGATGTCCTAGGATATCCCGGGGTACCCGTGTGATCATCCTATGGTTAGCCACCCAGGCTCAAAGAGATCATAAGATTATTCATGCTAGAAACTTCCGTGTGCAGCCACAAGCCATTATGGGCTCTGGCATAGTTGAGTTGTTGCATGACCTCCTTCAGTGGTAGGCTAGCAGATGTAGGGGATGTAGGTGGTACTGTCTACCCAGAGTAAAGAGTTAATGCTTCTGAAAGACTGTGTCTCGGTCATCCATTTCTCAAACACCATATAGTGTGAGAAATCCAATGGAGGAGATCGAGTCTTGTGGGGAAAAGTGCGCAAACCTCTGCAGAGTGTACAAACTAATCATGCTTAGCTGTGTCCCCGGTTATGGACATCTCGAGTATCTGGTTCTTGAATAATTGATTTGATCTCATCACTTTTAATTTAAATTTGTTGGGATATTAATATTGTTTTAATTGGGATTGAGTTGGAGGAACCTTCTCAATATTTATCAACCAACTTGTTAGTTAAATAAAATATATTCCTTTGCAGTAGGGAAAAATTGACTTTATGCAAAAAAAAAAACTTAGAGCCTCCACCAGCCATATATGCATGTAGTGTTAGCATTTATCTTGTTCATTGCTCTACAGTGTTATTTTGCCAGCATATTCCATGTGCTGACCCGTTTTGGGCTGCAGCGTATTGTGTTGCAGACTTTTCAGACGAAGAGTAAGGTGTGCTAGGTCGTTGTCGTGCACTCAGCTATGCCGTTGGAGTTGATGGACTCATTTACCTTCGATGCTTCCGCAGTTATCTTATTTAGATGGCCTTAAGCCATATTATTGTAATAAGTTCTCTTTGGAGACCTCGATGTAATAAGTGTGTGTGATTGCACTCTGTTATAAATCCTTCAAGTACTGTGCGTGTCAGCATTACCGATCCAGGGATGACACTTATGCACAGAGATTTGACCGTCTGAGGTCGGATCACTAGATAATTAATAAGGGAAGGGAAGATTAACATATAAATATACTATCCTAGAATCTTTTGTTATTGTGAGCCCTCATCAAAATATTATATGCCAAAATTATTGACGTTGGACAAGGAAGAGAACGTAATAGTTTATGTATGTTTATATTCACATAGAAGTCATATTGTCATAGATCCTTTAACATGTCATGCTTGCCCCCTTTCTTTGCTAACCAAAAATTCCGCACTAAGTAAAGATACTACTTGTGCATCCAAAAACCCTTAAACCCAAATCTTTTTCAAGTGTCCACCATACCTACCTAGGGATTGAGCAAGATCCCTCAAGTAAGTTGTCATCGGTGCAAAAAGGCAATAAAAATTGCTTCTAAATATGTGAGATCTTTTAGTGTAAGAGAAAATTTAGCATTGCACGAACTTGGATGACAAAGAATAAAAGCGACAGACTGGATAATAAAGTTTGTCATCTTAAGGGGCAATGTAACGTGACGTTCTTTTGCGTAAGGGATTGAGCATGCAAACAAATAAGCACATGGCAACCTCTGCTTCCCTCTACGAAGGTCCTATCTTTTACTATTTATGTATTTACTTTTATCCAAAGAGTCAAAGTTTTCCCTCTATTCCTTTTTATTTTTCTTCTTTGGCAAGCATCATGTGGTGAGGAAAGATCTAGGCACATATGTCCAGTTGAGTATAGATAGCATGAGTCATTATTGTTAATGAGGGAGTCCCGGACTAGGGGGTGTCCGGATAGCCGAACTATCATCATCGGCCGGACTCCAAGACTATGAAGATACAAGATTGAAGACTTCGTCCCGTGTCCGGATGGGACTTTCCTTGGCGTGGAAGGCAAGCTTGGCGATACGGATATGTAGATCTCCTACCATTGTAACCGACTCTGTGTAACCCTAGCCCTCTCCGGTGTCTATATAAACCGGATGGCTTTAGTCCGTAGGACGAACAACAATCATACCATAGGCTAGCTTCTAGGGTTTAGCCTCCTTGATCTCGTGGTAGATCTACTCTTGTAACACACATCATCAATATTAATCAAGAAGGATGTAGGGTTTTACCTCCATCAAGAGGGCCCGAACCTGGGTAAAACATCGTGTCCCTCGTCTCCTGTTACCATCCGCCTAGATGCATAGTTCGGGACCTCCTACCCGAGATCCGCCAGTTTTGACACCGACATTGGTGCTTTCATTGAGAGTTCCTCTGTGTCGTCGCCAATAGGCTCGATGGCTTCTTCGATCGTCATCAATGACGTAGTCCAGGGTGAGACCTTCCTCCCCGGGTAGATCTTCATATTCGGCGGCTTTGCACTGCGGGCCAATTCGCTTGGCCATCTAGAGCAGATCGAAAGCTACGCCCCTGGCCGTCAGGTCAGATTCGGAAGTTTGAACTTCACGGCCGACATCCGTGGGGACTTGATCCTCGATGGATTCGAGCCACAGCCGAGCGTGCCGCACTGTCACGATGGGCATGATTTAGCTCTGCCGCCGGACAGTACTCTGGAGGCCGCACTCGAGCCTGCTCCGATCTTCAATTCGGAGCCGGCTGCGCAGATCGAGGATGGATGGCTAGACATCACCTCGGGGGCTGCCACCTCTACGGCGATAGAGCCGAACACTGATCTTGTCCCTCACGAAGCTTGTGACTCCGAGGTGTCGGACTCCTCGCCGGACCACGAACCTCCCGCGCCCCCTCCGATCGAATCCGATTGGGCGCCGATCATGGAGTTCACCGCGGAGGACATCTTTCAACACTCACCTTTTAGCGATATCTTGAGTTCGCTGAAGTATCTCTCGTTATCAGGAGAGCCCTGGCCGGACTGCGGCCAGGACGGTTGGGATGCGGATGACGAAGAAGGAGGAGGCATATGAACCCGCATCACCAGGAGACAATACGGCTGATCGACCACCCCGTGGTCGCGACAGAGAGACCTCTCGGCCCTTCACTAGACCCGTACCCCGGCATCGCTCGAAAAGCACAAGGCCACAGGGGAACACTCCGGACTTGCGAGATATATTGGAGGATAGGGCAAGACAATCAAGATCGATCTATGGATCGCGTGGGCGCCCCATGATACGTGACGACAACCTTCGCGCCGGACACAGTAAGTCCGGCCGGGCCGAACAAAACAGACAAAGCTCTTTTGAGCTCCGTCGCGATATCAACCAGTACAGAGGCGCCGCACACCCACTATGCTTCATAGATGAAGTAATGGATCATTAAATCCCCAAAGGGTTTCAACCCGCGAATATTGAATCTTATGATGGCACAACAGACCCCGCGGTTAGGAACAAAGACTATCTCCTTCACATCCATATAGCCCGCGGTGACGATCTTCACGCCATCAAATATCTCCCCCTCAATCTTAAAGGACCAGCCCGGCATTGGCTTAACAGCTTGCCAACAGAGTCAATTGGGAGTTGGGAAGACCTGGAAGCCGCATTTCTCGATAACTTCCAAGGCATGTATGTACGACCACCAGACGCTGATGACCTAAGCCACATAATTCAGCAGCCAGACGAATCGGCCAGACAATTCTGGACACGGTTCTTAACCAAGAAAAACCAAATCGTCGACTGTCCGGATGCGGAGGCCCTTGCAGCCTTCAAGCATAATATCCGCGACGAGTGGCTTGCCCGACACCTGGGACAGGAAAAGCCGAAATCCATGGCAGCCCTCACATCACTCATGACCCGCTTCTGCGCGGGTGAGGACAGCTGGCTAGCACGCAACAACAATCTCAACAAACATTCTGGCAGTCCGGATACCAAGGACCGTAATGGCAGGCCGCATCGTTAGAAAAACAAACGCCGCATTAACGGCGACAACAATGAAGATACGACAGTCAATGCCAGATTCAGAGGCTCTAAGCTCGCTCAGCGGAAAAAGCCATTCAAAAGAACTACTCCGGGTCCGTCCAATTTGGACCGAATACTCGATCGCTTGTGCCAGATACATGGCACCTCTGAAAAGCCAGCTAACCACACCAACAGGGACTGTTGGGTATTCAAGCAGGCAGGCAAGTTAATTGCCGAAAACAGTGACAAGGGGCTGCATAGCGATGACGAGGAAGAGACCCGACCGCCGAACAATAGAGGACAGAAGGGTTTCCCCCCACAGGTGCGGACGGTGAACATGATATACGCAATGCACATACCCAAAAGGGAGCGGAAGCGTGCACTCAGGGATGTCTACGCGATGGAGCCGGTTGCCCCGAAGTTCAATCCATGGTCCTCCTGCCCGATCACTTTTGACCGGAGAGACCACCCCACCAGCATCCGCCATGGCGGATTCGCCGCATTGGTTCTAGACCCAATAGTCGATGGATTTCACCTCACCAGAGTCCTGATGAACGGCGGCAGCAGCCTGAACCTGCTTTATCAGGACACAGTGTTCAAAATGGGCATAGACCCCTCAAGGATTAAACCTACCAAGACGACCTTTAAAGGCGTCATACCAGGTGTAGAAGCCAACTGTACAGGCTCAGTTACACTGGAAGTGGTCTTCGGATCCCCGGATAACTTCCGGAGCGAGGAGTCAATCTTTGACATAGTTCCGTTTCGCAGCGGCTATCATGCCCTTCTCGGACGTACCGCGTTCGCAAAGTTCAACGCGGTGCCGCACTACGCATACCTCAAGCTCAAGATGCCAGGACCTCGAGGAGTCATCACGGTCAACGGAAACACTGAATGTTCTCTCTGTACGGAGGAACATACAGCGGCTCTCGCGGCAGAAGTACAAAGCAGTCTCTTAAGACAATTCTCGAGTTCGGCCGTTAAACGGCCGGACACAGCTAAGCGCGCCCGGAGTAACCTACAACAAGACCACCTGGCACGTTCCGAGCACGCGTAGCAGTGCGGCCCCATCCCCAGCTTCTGTAAAACGTCAAGACAGGTCCTTCGCGTACACCATTACGCTCTGAAGATACCATGGGCATGGGGAGAGGGGCGCGACCACGATAGGCCCAGACTGCGGTTCAACCACACCAGGGGCTCTTAAGTGTGCCGTTCTTTTTTTCTTTTCTTTCTTTTTCTCTTTACCCACAGGACTCCGTTCGTCAGAGGCCCTGTCCGGCAATAGACCTGCCGAACTCACGATGCAACAGCCAGGGAAGAAGAAAGGCTACAGCGAATATCCAGGTGGTCTCCATTACAAGCATTAAATCTGTTTTATGCACCATTCCGCAGCCTACCCCTGGAGGGGGACATATTTTACAGTCCCATCCCTTGCTTATCGCACCATTTGTATCGTTCCGCACTTATAGCAGTTTTTCTTGAATAAGTAATGCAGCACCCTTTTGCTTCCAATTGCATTTCTCTTTTATACACATGTTCATTTATGACATTACGCATCTGTACGTTTTGGTACGGCTAAAATACACCAGGGGCTTATGTTTCCCGCATCATGGTGTGATAAGTCCGAACACTTTCACAAGTGCGGCACCCCAAACATATAGCACTATATGAATCCGCTCTGAATCATGTCTTAGGTCAATAGTTGGGTTTTCCCGGCTCCCATGTTTTGGTACCTTACGTTCCGTTGTATCTGCTAAGGTAGCACTGGGAGAACCACTGCGATTGCGCCCCAGTTGAGCTGGGTTAACGCCTCAGTGGAGAAAGCTAAAACTGACCGTCATGATGAGGCGAGAGCTGGTCGCTGTTCGAGAGGTTTTTGTGAGTCCTTAAAGACTTATGCCGCTTAGAGCGAGGAGCCGGATTTTGTCCAGCCCAGGCGTGGATAGCGCCCCAAATTCGGCCCTCTGAAGACTAGGGGCTTCACCGAAATTTAAAATTATAGAATTCTATGGCTAAGTGAGAGTGTTCAAGCATTATAAGTCCGGTTGCCTTGTTCATTGTGTTGAGCGCCTCCCTAGATGGACCCAAATATGGGAACAACAGCGCTCAAATTTATCCCGAACACCCCAGCACTCGTGGCTTGGGGGCTGAAGCCGACGACTTGCCATTTCTCAGATTTGATAAATAGCCGCACAGAAGGTAATATTTTAAATTAAAAAGTGTTGCTTAGCGCAAATGAACTAAGTTTTCAGCGTGCAGGATAACAAAATGTGAGTCTACTCAAATATTACATCTTTGGAGCACTCACCCGCAATAGTGTGGGCGCCCTTCAGCACACTCTTATAATACATCTCGGGCGTGCGATGCTCCTTGCCCTCTGGTGGTGGGTCCGTCACAAGCTTCTGGGTATCCATCTTGCCCCAGTGCACCTTTGCGCCGGCAAGGGCCCGACGGGCACCCTCAATACAGGCGGAGTGCTTGATGACTTCAACCCACGGGCACGCATCCACCAGCCGCCGCACCAGGCCGAAGTAGCTCCCAGGCATGGCCTCCTTAGGCCACAGCCGAACTATGAGGCCCTTCATGGCCTGTTCGGCCGCCTTGTGGAGCTCGACCAGCTGCCTCAGCTGGTCGCTAAGGGGCACCGGATGTCCAGCCTCAGCATACTGAGACCAGAAGACCTTCTCCGTCGAGCTCCCCTCCTCGGCCCGGTAGAATGCGGCAGCATCGGACACGCTGCGAGGAAGATCTGCGAACGCTCCTGGAGAGCTCCGAATTCGGGTAAGCGACAGGTAATTAACACTCACATGCTTAGTTTGCATGAAAAATGCCTTACCCACTGCTATTTTCTTTACCGCCTCGATCTCGTGGAGGGCCTTGTAGGCTTCGGCCTTAGCGGCTTTGGCACTCTCAAGAGCCGTTGCAAGCTCAGACTCTCGAGTCTTCGAGTCACGCTCCAGGCTCTCATGTTTCTGCACGAGATCCTGGAGCTCTTGCTGTACCTCCACCACCCGCACCTCCTGCTTCTCTCGCTCGGTGCGCTCCGCAGCCGCATTGCGTTCGGCCGCGGCCACCGCCTCTTTCAGGGTCGCCACCTCGTTAGTGGCCCATGCAATACCCATGTTATCCTTGTCATTCTTTTTGCAACCGAAATCCTTTTCTGTAAGGTGCAATTTTAATAAGGTGTTATTCACCTTCCTTGTCCTTGAGCTGCTTCTTGGCACGGCCGAGCTCGTTCTCGGACCGCTCGAGGTTTTCCTTCAAAGTATTGACCTCCGCAGTCAGTGCGGCAGAGGTCAGCAGCGCAGCCTGCAATCCCACATTGACATATTTTTTATGAACTCCTGTGTATGTCTTTTTTAGATCCTCAGTCCGGCTTTTCTTTCCGAACACCGAACTGAGCATCAGGGGCAACTGTCCATGCGGTACCATTTTATATATATTGCAATTCTTACCTCAAAGCCTGTTAAAAGGCTGTTGCATGCTTCGGTCAGCCCGCTCTTGGCGAGCTGCACCTTCTGAATCACCGCACTCACAAGAGTGCGGTGTTCCTATTCAATGGAGGCGCCGTTGAGTGCCTCCAGCAAATTATCCGGCACCTCCGGTTGGCCGGAGGCAGCCGGTGTCACGGTCTTGCCCTTCTTGCGAAGGGGTCGCCCGCCGGACTCCGGAGCCACTGTGGGTTCCGGGGCCAAGTCCGGTGCAAAGTCCAGGAGGTTGTCCTGCGACACCTCCGGGGCCCTCTCCTCCTGGTGGGTCCCTTCCTGGGATCCCACCTCGGCATCGTCCACGTCACGGGGGGTGGAGGCAGTCGGAAGAGAATCCATATCTGACGCACCTAAGGACCCGCTCGACAAACTGGGAAGATCATCCTTAGGTGGACTGCAGGGTTGTATGCGGCATTTGAAAGACATTATGTGGCGGAAAATAAAAACCTTGAAGTTATTCGGGAGTCCGGATACTTACGATCTCGCCAGAGGCTTGGCCCTTGGAGGCCAGTCCTCGTCGTCGTCACTGGCGTTGGCAGAGCAGTCCGGGGGAAGAGTTTTTCCCTTCTTGGACCCTTCGGCCTCCCTTGTTGGGAAGGCCTTCCTTTTCTTCCCTCCCCCCGCTGGGGGAGAGGCTTTCTTCTTCTCCTCCTCGCCTTGGTGGGAGGAGTCGGCCTCGGATTCATCATCCGATAGCACCTGAAAACGGGAACTCTTTCGAGTCCCCGTGGCCTTCTTCTTGGTCTTCTTCTCCGGCACCACGTGGGGTGCCGGAGCCAGCAGCCCCGTTAGGCGGGCGTCCGCTGGGTCCTCTGGCAATGGGGCCGGACAGATAGCCTGTGCGGCCTTCTTCAGCCAGTCCTGTCAAAGGAAAGGGAGTTTAGATCCCGCATAGAGTCAAACTATGGAAAATAAACGTCCCTTAAAGGACAAAATAACTTTCCTCATCAGCTGGACGCTCCAAGATGAATCCGCGATCTTCGGTAGCGGATGCGGGAGCCTCGGCGCCTTTGAACATCACCTTCCAGACCTCTTCGTACATAGTGTCGAAGAGCCCATTCAAAGTCTGGTGCTGCGCCGGATCAAACTCCCACATGTTGAAGCCCCGTCGTTGGCACGGGAGAATCTGGCGGATGAGCATGACCTGGACTATGTTGACAAGCTTGAGCTTCTTGTCCAGCAGCTTTTGGATGCAGGCTTGGAGTCCGGTCAGCTCCTCCGAATCGCCCCAAATCCGACCGCTCTCTTTCCAGGAGGTGAGCCGTGTGTGGATACCAGATCTGAATTCGGGGGCCGCTGCCCATTCGGGGTCACGCGGCTCGGTGATGTAGAACCACCCCGATTGCCACCCCTTGATGGTTTCCACAAAAGTGCCATCCAGCCACGTAACGTGGGACATCCTGCCCACCATGGCGCCTCCGCACTCCGCTTGGCCGCCCTTCACAACCTTCGGCTTGACACTGAAGGTCTTGAGCCACAAGCCGAAGTGGGGCTGGATGTAGAGTAAGGCCTCACACACGACGATAAACGCCGAGATGTTGAGGATGAAATTCGGGGCCAGATCATGGAAATCCAGGTCGTAGTAGAACATGAGCCCCCGGACAAAGGGATGGACCGGGAAGCCCAGTCCGCGGAGGAAATGGGGAAGAAATACTACCCTCTCATGGGGCTTGGGGGTGGGGATGAGCTCTCCCTCGATGGGGAGCCGGTGCGTGATGTCGCTGGACAAGTATCCGGCGTTGCGCAGCTTTTGGATCTGCCCCTCCGTGACGGAGGAGGCCATCCACTTGCCTCCTGCTCCGGACATAGTTGGAGAGGGTTGAGGCGAGATGTGCGGGCTTGGGCGCTGGAGCTCGGGTTTGCAGAGATGGATAAGCCAAGGAGGAAGAAGGTGCAGGTAAAAGGGTTGGATCTTTATCCCCTTATATGGGCGGACGGAAACATGCGTCCCCACCGGCCTGATAAAACTCGCTTATCCCCCAAGCGCCGCAATCAATGGCGCGGTTGGGTTACCCACGTCTGTATTGATGGGAATCCCGGAATAAGGGGAACACGATCTCTGCTTCAACAAGACGTGCCAAGGAAACCGCTTCGCTAAACGCGCTGAGGTGGTACAATGAAAACAATTTAAGTAAAGGCTTGGTAGTGGTGTGACGTCACGCCATCAAATACGTCAGCAGATTGAACTTGTGTAAATATTATTCTCTCTACGGTGGTATGTGGAAATTATTTTGCAGAGCCGGACACTATCCTGGTGTTCACAATCTTCTATGAATTATTCAGAGGGAGAACCCGCCTTGCAATGCCGAAGACAACATGCGCGCCGGACTCGTCGTCATTGAAGCCTGGTTCAGGGGCTACTGAGGGAGTCCCGGACTAGGGGGTGTCCGGATAGCCGAACTATCATCATCAGCCGGACTCCAAGACTATGAAGATACAAGATTGAAGACTTCGTCCCGTGTCCGGATGGGACTTTCCTTGGCGTGGAAGGCAAACTTGGCGATACGGATATGTAGATCTCCTACCATTGTAACCGACTCTGTGTAACCCTAGCCCTCTCTAGTGTCTATATAAACCGGATGGCTTTAGTCCGTAGGACGAACAACAATCATACCATAGGCTAGCTTCTAGGGTTTAGCCTCCTTGATCTCGTGGTAGATCTACTCTTGTAACACACATCATCAATATTAATCAAGCAGGACGTAGGGTTTTACCTCCATCAAGAGGGCCCGAACCTGGGTAAAACATCGTGTCCCTCGTCTCCTGTTACCATCTACCTAGACGCACAGTTCGGGACCCCCTACCCGAGATCCGCAGGTTTTGACACCGACAGTTAACATCACCCTTGACGTGAGTATGCACTACAAAAAAAGACACTTCCGCGATTATACATGTTTGTCACAGTAGGTCATGTTTTCTGTCATGCATGTACATCCATGATGATTTGATGACAGAATAAAGATAGACATACATGTGCTGTCGTACAAGTGTTCCATGACATTACGAAAATTATCATCACGAAAGTGTCCACTTCCATGACGATAAATCGCGCGTCATAGAAATGCTTTCGTCAAGGGTGACCGACACATGGCATCCACCATAACGGTTCACCGTTAAGCTATCGGGTCAGGTTTTGGATCCGTTAACCCATTAACAGCCCAGACCAATGGTGATTTTCCATGTGTAAAATTCTCATTGGCCGCAGGAAACACGTGTCTGCTCCTCGGTGGGCCAGATGTCGCCCGTCCATTGGAGGAGACATGCCTATGATACCTCAACACGTGGCAGGGCCTAGCAGAGGCCCATATAGGTTAAAAAGGCCGGCCCAGTCAAAGGCCCATAGTACTTACTCAGGTACTAGTGGGACAGCCCAATAACGTCCTGTTTAATAAAGGCCCATTTACGACCCAAATCCAGATCTGGGCTGTTAATTATTCACCGAATATTTGGGCCCAATTATAGCCCAGTGAATTTCGGCCTGTTAGAGGCCCGAAGTCGAGATGGACCCATTTTAGCCTGGTGTGTCTTTCGGCCTAGGAATGGCCCGTGCTGCCCATGGGCCATATATGGTCTGACGCGACATCCGGCCCACTAACGGCCCGTGATAAAGGTGGCAATAGTTCAGCTCAAGGTGACTTTGGCCCAATTCGGCCCGTTGATGCATGTACTAAGCTTTCGTCCTCTTAAAGGCCCATGATATCAGTGGGCCAACTAAGGCCCAAGATATGTTTCGGCCTGGTAACGACACGTCATATAACTGGGCCAAAAAAGGCCCGGTCTACATTTCAGCCTGCTGAAGGCCCGTCGGCGGCAAGTGAAAATTGAGGCCTAACATGCATTTTGTCCTGCTAAAGGCAGATGGTTTCTTCTAGGCCGTAACAGGCCAGTAGAATATTCAGCATGTTAATGGCCCAATGCTACCTGGGCCAAACTAAGTGCTGGGTCCATAAAAGGCCCAACTAAAATTTGGGCCGAATATAGGCCGGAGTAAGTTGTGGGCTTGGCGCAAAGTGTGAAGGCCCCAATGGCCATTCGGGCCCAAGAAAGATGTAGGCCGGCCCAATTGTGGCCCGCTAAAAACCAGGCCCGTTAGAGGCGAATGTTTCGGCCCGGTCGACTACATCAGATTTTTTTTCAGATACCGAATGATGGCAGTAACTAGTAGGAATTAAGAACAAACCTATTCTATACAATAAAGAAATTATGGCATAGTAACTTAGAATAAACCTACACTATACAATAAAAGATTTATGGTATATTACATCCACTGGGCATCGAAGTTCGCCACCAGTGATCATAAAGCGCAACGAAGAAGCAGATTACAAAAACCGGGCACCATTGCAGCGTAACAAAATAATACTGAACCGAGACCACTTCCAAGACAGTTCAAGAAAGGTTAGCCTTGCGCAGGAACTGCTGCGCAAGTTGCTGAGCAAGGCTATGAGACCGGCCTAGCATGTCGGTCATAGCTTCGAGGTGTAGCTGTTTAGCAATGAGGTTCTCATTGGTGTTCTCCGCTATCTTTCTTAGAGATAGGACTTCAAGTCGAAGTTGAGTTATAGAATGCCTTTCTGCTAGAACTTGGGACTGAAGAAGTCGAACTGATTCAGACAGTGAATTTTGTGAGCTTGTCTGGCTGCTAGTCTCAAGTAACTTGAACACTGCATCAAGACAAGACTTTGGGGTTGTCTCGCTATCTTCAAGATGTTTTGCCTTCTTTGCTGCAATATATGTTGGGTTTGTCTCACAGCCTTCAGCAGACTTGTGCATGCCATCAGGCATATCACCCTAAAACAAGCAGAGAGATTACAGGTTTTCCACGTGTATAAACAAAGATGATAACTGTGCTGTCAATTCCATCCGATTTCAAATTAGAAAATAAAGAGTGCGTTCAAAATATCAATAGCATAATCTGGCATTGTTCATAATGCAGAGAGCTTCACCACACTACTGGATTACCATGTCAACATAACAAGCATAGATGAAGGGCAAAGACAATCATTGTATCTATTTTGGTTAATGTGCATGGCATGTTGTTCATATCATCAGCCACATCAGTAAGATAAAACAGGAGATGACAAGGTGCAAACATGGGCTGCTTCACCACACACTGGATTATAGATCCACAAAAACAAGCATACATATAGGGAGTATTTGAGTAATGTGCATGGTAAGAATAAGGAATTTGGTTTTACAAGTAAAACTTGGAACTTACGATTCTTGTGAACATGCATTTTGATAGAAACAACAAACTAAACAGCAGTAAACGATATGGAGTATGAGAAAATTAAATAGCAGTTGAGGATAAAGGCTTTAGAAGGACTGACTTACATTAACAGTTAACACCGGCTTTATAATGCCCTTCTCCATGTCAAGGGAAGGATAACTCAATAATTTCAGCATAGAATCTTCTTCATAAGCATTGCATGTACTCTACATTTTGTAGATAGTAACTATATATATGATAATACTACAAGGGATAGAGGATAATGAAGATAAGATGCAGATTGATGCTACATAATCAACTACCAATCCCTGGAAGTACAAGCGTTACAAGACAAAATGTACTGACAAGAGCAATGGGCTACACTTCTGCACTGGCATTGTCTGTGTATTCAACTTTTTAGTAAGATTAAATATAGATCTGATATTTTTTAGTAAATGGCGGGCAAGGGAGATGAGATGCAGAATGCTACACAATGAAACAATCCCTCTTCCCATAATACGAGAGTGTTTTGAACACTGGTGTACTATAGAAAACGTTCTTATATTATGGGACGGGGGGAGTAGCTGTTAATGTAAGTACAGTGATAGACGACGTTCAGTCCTTACAAGAGGACTACAGAGCTAAAACTCTTCAAAAGCATTGGGTTGATTCTAAATTTATGTAAGAGTCCATACGGATCTTATAATGTCCACCAAATGGACGATAACGAGGCTAACATGTGCAGGGATGCTACATAATCAAACAACTATGAAAGTAAGTATGGTCATACAGGGCAAGAGGTACTCACAAGAGCAATGCAGTGTGCAGTATAGTTGTGAGATTCTGTGGTCCCTTGAGAATGAATGTTCTTCTGCTAACAGTTTTTGTACAAGTGAGAGGTTAAGGCAAATGCAGAAATGTAGTTCAAATTGTGATGTTCTATCATAGATAGTACCTTACGTTGCAGACGAGACCAATGTATAACAAGATTATTCCAGTAACTGTTGGATAAATGTAGCACCGGAGACTTTACAGAAATTTTGTTTAGAGGCTTGCCATCGAAATGCCCTTGCCTCGGGTAGGAACGATACTTCATCAACGAGTGCTTGAAAAGAGCAACGAACCCTTGCTCGTCTTGACAATCTAGTTTGGTCCTTGCCTATTTAAAAGAATGAAATCTTGTGTCTTCTGTCAGCAAAAACATATGCAGTAATTACCATGAATAACATTAGTACATTACTGGGAAGAAGACTGGAAATTGTTCTGTGTCTGCGGTATAATCTTTCCACGAAGGAAAGATGCGCACAAAGTTCCTGACAACAATATAAGCTTCGTCTTCTAAACTGGGAAGAAATGGAACAGGGGTCCTATTTGCTACGATTGGGGCTCTCTCTGGTTTGAAAAGGGATTTGGCAACTGGATTTGGTGTACTCTTTGCTGGAATGGGGGTTTTGCATCGTAGAGCTGGTGCTATGTCAACTGGCATCATCATACTATTTGCTGCAGTTGGGGTCTGCTAAGTTGGGGCATTAGAAATGACTAGTGTAGTAGGGCTAGAGTCTGCTAGAGTTGGTGTGTTTTGCGGGTCACATGATATTGCAACTATACCTAATGGGCTATTTGATTTATCAGGTGTCACTACCTTTTCCAAATACTTTGCTTGTGCTCCTCCGTGATCAGCAATCGCCCTCTTCCTTTTGAACGCCTGATACACAAGAATAGCATTTGAATGGATAAATATGGTATGATGACAGATGGAATATGTACTGAAAATGGATAGGCAGGGCGTATTCACATACACGATGTGTAAAGTAAGCTAATGTTGGTGCAACAAAGTAGAAGCAATGCAAAGCATCAGTTGCAAGATATGTGCCACCAATATAACTGTGGAAAGTTAGAGCATGCACCTTGATGGGTGAATAAGAAAGGGCATCTGCCTCTGAATCCTCCACTAGGGAGCTACATTGACTTAGGTCTCCCTCTAGCTCAGAATCACTGTTAGGATCATATTCTGAGCATGAATCTGTAGGTGGAGAGTGTTTGCATTGCATTGCATCCAGACTTGGTTTCAGTCCCTTAATGCCAAGTTTGATAGCCATGGCATTGTTCTGCTTTATTCTTTTCATGCACGCAAGCTCATAATCATTATGATGTTGTTCAGAATCTGAGATTCATGAAAACATAAAAAGTAGTCAAATTATCTATGGAATGCATTGCAGATTCAACTCGAAGAGTGTATCCCTATAAACCCCTACATATGCAAACTTCACCCCCAACCATGCTGACCAGACCACACACAGAAATACAAACCCCTTATGTCTCTATAACAGGCAGACACACATTTCAAAACTGAAGCAGGAACATTAGAATCATATCAAATTCGTATTTGAACAAATAAACCAAGGAATTATGAGTGGCATAATGTTTAGCTTCAGGGGTGGAGTGTTGGTAGTGCGACACAAAGCAAGTAGGCAGATTGTATTCCATGTAAAAGATCGTAGCCTATTAAAAGCTGGAAATGACCCTTTGTTTCTATAGAATGCAGTGTTTGTTGCCCACACATGATGGAAGAGATCACACAGAGAAATACTATTCACTCATGTCTACGGTTCCAGTATTTTGAAACATGGTGGTCCACCCTAGAAGAATATTGACAACAAATATGACAAGGCAAGAATAGATGTAGTGAATCAATCATTTACTTGTGAGCTCACTTGGACAAGTATGCAGAATTGTAACTGCAGTAAGAGACCGTCCAAAATATGAATCAAGAAGTTTGTCTAGCACTTACTGTTTGCAACTAATCGAGGTGAATAATTGGATATCATATCGAATGAGTAAGAAAGACAAGTAAAATTGTCAGCAAACCTAGCGTGCAGTAGTAATCTGGGTCAATGTCACTGTGACCAACAATCCAAAATGACTAGTGTCTGTTCCTAGGGCTGGAATTTTGAAACCCTGTGAACTTTACAGGTACTAAAGGTTACTGAAATACATCTAAACCATTAAGTGTAGGTAGCACTCAGCACACAACAAACCCTAATGACAGTCTTGCCTAATGAGTAATGAATCAATTAGAAAATGGGTGATGAGGAATGGATGCTGAAGTGCTGAGTGTTGAGGATGTATCTCACGATAAATCGGGTTGTCCTAGTGGGTGCTGCACGCCTGAGCCCTGAACAGACTGGGAAGATAGGCATGGCGGCGCGCCGGGCAGCAGTGACGCTGTTGGGCGAGCGGCTCCTGACCTCCTGCTAGTCTGACGTCTCCTCCTAGAGTCATGCCGTCCGGGGACGGCAAGTCACCGGCGACGCAGGCGGCTGGGGATGAGTAGAGATCGAAAGCGCACAACAGAACAGAGGGGAATCTGGGCGTGTGACGACACATAATCCCATGGTGGGACGGCCCACCGTGGGCACCCTGTAGAGATACACACTGTAGCGACCAGACCTCAAACAGTCTGATCTCTGTGCTTTAGTGTCATCCCTGGATCAGTAATGCTGACACGCACAGTACTTGAAGTATTTATAACAGAGTAGCAATCGAATGTCTCAAAAGATAACTTATTACAATAAATATGGCTTAAGGCCATCTAAAAACGATAACAGCGGAAGGCTTGGAAGATAAGTGAGTCCATCAACTCCAACGGCATCACTGAGTATAGAACCACGACCTAAGGCACCTTACTCGTCATCTGAAAAGTCTGCAACATGAACGTTGTAGCCCGAAAACGGGTCAGCACATGGAATATGCTGGCAATGTAACACATAGAGAGTAATGAAAGAATAAAGCTACACTACATGCATAATATGGCTGGTGGAAAGCTCTATGGTTACAGTTTTGCATAAAGCCAATTTTGCCCTACTGCAAAGGAATAAATTTTATTTAACTATCATGGTGGTTGTTAAACATTGAGAATGGTTGACAGCATTCTCAATCCCAATTAAGCATCATCATTAAAACCCAACAATATTAATTAAAGTAACATGATGAGATTCACATGATCATCCAAGTACTAGATACTGAAGATGTCCATAACCGGGGACACGGCTAACCATGATTAGTTTATACACTCTATAGAGGTTTGCGCACTTTTCCCCAAAAGACTCGATCTCCTCCATTTGGGATTCTCGCACTACATGATGTTTGAGAAACGGATGACCGATACATAGTCTTTCAGAAGCGCTAGCACCTTACGATCGGGTAGACAGTACCAACCTACATCCCCTACATCTCCTAGTCTACCACTGTAAGAGTTCGCACGACTTAGTCAACTATGCTAGTGCCCATAGTAGCTTGTGGATGCACACGGAAGTTTCTAGCATGAATAATCTCATGATCCCTTTGAGCCTGGGTGTCGGTCCATAAAGAAAACAGGCAATCGTTGGAATACCCAGGTGCCTCAATCCACCCAGATGTGTGTTTAAGTTGCCACCTTAAATAAACCATTAATTAAAAATCTCACATCTGTCATGGATACACTCACCCAATCCACGTCTACTAGCATAGCATGGCATAATAAGCAAACGTATAGTAACTCCCAGGGGTTTGATAAATTAATAGGTAATAGGTTCTACCTCATCTACTTCCCAAAACCAACATATTAATCAAATCCTAACCATGCAATTGTTTGAGGGTTGATCTAATGCAATAAAAACTGGATAGTAAAGAGGTATGATCAAAGTGTTACTTGCCTTGCCGATGATCCGTGAAACCAAGAGATTCGAAGTAGCACGCGGCGAACTCCGGATACTCTATCGCAAACAAACAAGCAAACAAGGATACAATAAGTACTCATCTAATGCACGTGTAAAACTCAAATAAGAGATCTAACCGGAAACTTCAACTTAAGAACTCCGGTTTGCAAAAAGAATCAAATCGAAGGAAGCAACAAAACTTAAACGGCAAAAGAAACAAGCTTCATTTACTAATCTGGATCTAAGTCAAATTTTTCAGTAGCAAAAACTTGTTTGAGTTGGTTAAACGAAAAGAGGGTTTCGAGACGAAACTCTAGGCGCTTGAATCGCCTGATTCCGATAAACGAGCAAAAAGTTATACTAGAACGAAAATCGGATCAGAAATCACGATCAGAAATAACCGCGGAAAATCCGAGAAAAAGAAAACTGACAAACAGATTCACAAACGAACGTTTGTTAACTGAAACTAAAAGGTGAATTTGTTCGTCAAAACGAATGAACCGGCGAACGCTCGCTAAATAAATAAACCGAAAAAATAAAACCAATCTATTAAAAAAACGAATCTAGGGTTTCTAAAGAAAAAACCGGATCGGGTTTTAAAAAAAATGGACCACGGAGGCGGCGGCGGTTAATACCTCCGGCTCGGCTCCGGCGGCTCCTGTGGGGCGGCGGGACGGCGCGGGGTGGCGGGGCTGCGTCGGCGATGGTGGCGGCTGCTGCGGCTGGCGGCGGGGCGGGTCGGGTGGCAGGATGGGTCGCGGCGGCGGGGTATTTAAGAGGGGGGGGGGGGCTCGGCCAGGTTGGGGAAGGGGCAAGGCGGCGGCGGCTCGGGGTCGGACTCCCCGAGTCCGGCGGCGACACGGCGGCGGGAGGCGATGGCGCTGGCGCGGGCCGGCCTGGCTCGGCTGGGCCTTCGGACCAGTCGGGCGTGGAGATTTTTATTTAAATAATTCCGCCAAACTAAGAAAAATCCTAGAAAAATAATTAAAATCTAAATATGCCAAAACAAATTTTCACCTTCTAAATAAAATATTTAGAACGAGATGAACATTTTTTTGGCCCTAAAATGCAGTTTTGAGAACGTGCATTTTTCCTAAATTCAAATAAAATAGCAAAAACTCCAAAATAAAACTTATTTGATTTTTTTTATTAAATCTTCAATATTTCTTTATTTTGGGAAAGTCATTTTATTCCCTCTCTCATATTTTTATAATTGAAATAATTGAAGATAAAATAAATAAAATCAAATGATCCTATTTTCAAAATTTGAGAAAAACTCAAATATGAAAATAACGAAATCCCCAACTCTCTCCGAGGGTCCTTGAGTTGCGTAGAATTTCTAGGATCAAACCAAAAGCAAATAAAAATATGATATGCATTGATGATCTAGTGTATAACATTCCAAATTGAAAATTTGGGATGTTACAAACCTACCCCCCTTAAGATGAATCTCGCACTCGAGGTTCGGGTTGGCTAGAAAATAGGTGAGGGTGGTCCTTCAGCAGATCTTCCTCTCTCTCCCAGGTGGCTTCATCCTCGGTGTGGTGGCTCCACTGAACTTTACAAAACTTGATAACCTTGCTGCGGGTGACTCGGCTGGCATACTCAAGAATCTTGACTGGTTTCTCCTCATAGGTCAAATCACTGTTCAATTGAATCGCTTCCAGCGGCACTGTATCTGTCAGTGGTATATCAGCCATCTCCACATGGCACTTCTTCAACTAGGAAACATGGAATACATTGTGAACTCCTGACAATCCTTCGGGCAATTCCAACTTGTAGGCAACTTCTCCCATACGCTCCAAAACTTTGTATGGTCCTACAAAATGTGGCGCTAACTTTCCCTTAACTCCAAAGCGCTTAACTCCTCGAAGTGGAGATACTCGAAGATAAACTCTGTCTCCGACTTCGTAAACTGTCTCCTTGCGCTTAGAATCTGCATAGCTCTTCTGCCTGGACTGGGCTACCTTGAGCCTATCGTGAATCAATTTCACCTTCTGTTCAGACTCCTTAATCAAATCCGGTCCAAACAACTGGCGGTCTCCAACTTCATCCCACGACAATGGGGTCCTGCGCCTCCTTCCGTACAAGGCTTTGAAAGGGGCCATCTTCAAACTGGATTGACAACTATTGTTGTAAGAGAACTCTGCATATGGCAAATTGTCGTCCCAACTAGATCCATAATCTAGCGCACGAGCTCTCAGCATATCCTCCAAAATATGATTGACTCTCTCGGTTTGTCCATCTGTCTGCGGGTGAAAAGTTGTACTGAAATCTAGCCTGGTACCCAAAGTTTCGTGCAACTAATTCCAGAACTTTGAGGTAACTGGGTTCCTCTATCTGATACAATGCTCCTCGGCTCTCCATGCAGACATACGATCATGGTCATGTATATCTTTGCCAACTTAGCACTGGTGTAAGTCGTCTTCACTGGTATGAAATGTGCTACCTTCGTAAACCGATCGACTACAACCCAAATCGAGGCGTAGCCTAAACGTGTCCTGGGCAATCCCGTAATGAAATCCATGCCTAGCTTATCATACTTCCATTCGGGTATTGGTAATGGTTGTAACAATCCTACTGGCTTCTGATACTCTGCCTTTACTCTCTGACATACATCACAAACTGCTACATACTCCGCAATATCCTTCTTCATTCCGGTCCACCAGAAAGTATCCTTCAAATCTAAATACATCTTGGTATTTCCTGGGTGAATCGAATATGGTGAATCATGGGCCTCTTGCAGAATCAACTTCCTGTTCTCCGGGTCATTAGGCACATAAACACGGTCTTCAAACCATAGGGTATCGTGCTCATCCTCACGAAATCCTTTAGCTTTTCCTTTGCTCATCTTCTCCTTTATGGAGGCAATCTCCTTGTCAGTCTTCTGAGCTTCTCTAATCTTATCCATCAAAGTAGACTGAATCTCCAATGCTGCTACATAGCCTCTCGGAACTATATCCAAACATAGCTCATGAAGGTCCTCGACTAACTCCTTCGGTAAATCTCCGGTCATTAGTGTGTTGCCATGGCTCTTACGGCTCAACACATCGGCTACTACCTTAGCCTTTTCTGGGATGATAATGCAATCTCATATCATAATCCTTGATGAGCTCCAACCATCTCCTTTGCCTGAGATTCAGCTCCTTCTGCGTGTGTCAGCGTTCTAGGAACGGGGGTCCCCAGACTTGCCCACCTGCGGCCTGCGGCGTGGCTCAAAGGGGGGCCCAGCACGGCCCATCTTCATCAACACAAGCTCAAGACCCTCGCGAAGGGCCAAGCCTCGCGGGGCGGACGACAAGGAGCTTCCTCAGGGACGGCCTCATCAGGCTGGCTCACGAGGAGGCGGAGAGTTCAAGGCGGGGTACCTCGCGAGGTGCCCATGACGCAAGCCATGACGACCAAGGGCGCCGGACAGGCGCCAGCCCGCGCAGTGTCCTTCTTTCCTCTTTGGTGCAAGGGGAGCAAGTGTAGGAGAGAGCATGAAGCAAAGGCATCCATTTCGGTGCAACAAGACCAAGACCAGTCCAACGGCAGGATGGAGGTCACCGTGGAGCCCAAGTCGGCGTCACCACCAGAGCCTTTGACAAGCGAGGACCAACTTTAGTTAGGATAAGTGTACTAGATGTTCTCCTTCAAATTGGCCAATTGTTGGCGCCCTTCTCGCTCAATATTTGGGAAGAGGCCCAGGGCCCTCGCCTATAAATAGGACAAGCCACCCACAGGGTAGAGGGATCGGATCAAGACAGGGATAAGGATAGGAATCGAGAGATAAGATAGGCATCCAGAATCAACCCTTCCAAAGGGACAACACCACCACAAGAACAGACCCTCGCGAGGCTGTTCTTCCTTGTATTGTTCATCATCAGCCCAAGAGGCAATCCACCACGCCACACACTGGAGTAGGGTATTACACCACAATGGTGGCCTGAACCAGTATAAACCCTGTGTCTCTTGTGTTGTTCTTCTCGTAGTTTAGTTCCAAGCGATTCGGCGAGGAACAGGTAGGTAGAAGGCAAAACCTCCGCGCGCACCCCAGTGTTCGAACCTCAAGGGTCTGACGGGACCCTAAATCCGACATTTGGCGCGCTAGGTAGGGGTGCTCCGGAATCCGCCTTCCGTCGCCCTGTTCTTCTCCGACCGTCGCGACCATGTCTGACGCACGCCGGGTTCGCACCGAGCGCCGAGCCGCCCTCGCTTCCCGCGTCGCCCAGACGGCTCCCGTCGGCGAGCGCCCTCGTCGTTCCCCGTCGCCTGCTGTCAATGCCGCCACCGGCCCGGCGAGGAACGAGCAGCAAGCATCGTCCCAGCACCCGTCCATGAGGCGAGACGGCCGCACCGCTACGCCCTCGCTCACCCCCGCTGGTTCTTCATCCCGCGCGCCCCGCGCGGCCATGGAGGCTCGAGCTGTGCTCATCGCGGCAAACGAGCTCCGGTGCTACCGCCCAGTCGACGACGTCTACGAAGAATGGATCGACCGAGTCGCCGACCTCGTCCGCGCTGCTGGGGGCTCCCCCGCGCCATCTTTCTCGCTGCACCGCGCCCCGCCATGCGCGGGCAATGAAGCTCCTGGGGCACCTCAGCCGCCTCCCCCTCAAGAAGGTGCCCTGGCTCCAAGGCGTGCGGCCCTTGGGCGGAACCCGCCCTGTCAGGAACCAGCGTGGCAGGAGCAGAGCTGCCAAGAGGTTCCTCGCCCTCGAGAAGCTGCCCGAGCGCTCCCTACTAAGGCTCGTCCCGACCACGCTCCTGCTCCAGCACGTCAAGACCCCGCGCTGCACCCAGCTGCGGCGCACGGGGACCTGCAGGACCGAGCCCTTCGCCCTCCAAGGCCTCCTGTGGCCACAGCGGGCTGCCGCGCCTTCACCACCGAGCTACGCACCGTCGCGTGGCCTGGCAAGTTCAAGCCAGACCTGCCTCCTCGCTACGACGGCACGGCAGACACTGCAGAGTTGCTCCAGCTCTACGAGCTAGGCATCGAGGCTGCCAACAGAGACGAGAAGGGCATGGCAAACTGGTTTCCCATGGCTCTCAAGGACGGGGCCCTCACCTGGCTTCTGAACCTGGCCCCAGGCACGATCTCCTCCTGGGATGAGATGCGCACCCGCTTCATCGCCAACTTCCAGGGTACTCGCGACCGGCCACCCGCCGTGAGCGACATGCGCCGCATCAAGCAACAACCAGGGGAAACCCTGCAGAAGTACATCTAGCGCTTCAACAACGCGCGCCTCAAGATTCCCAAGGTGACCGAGGAGGCGATCATCTCAGCCTTCTCTGACGACGTGCGTGACGTCAAAATGAAGGAGGAGCTCGCAATGCATGAAGATCTGTGCACTTCCTTGGAATTGTTCAACCTGGCGACCAAGTGCGCCAGAGCTGAGGAAGGGCGTCTCTCCCTCCTCGAATTGCCTGCCGCAGACCCTGAAGAGAAGAAGCCCAAGGCCAAGGACGTGAAGCGCAAGGGGGCTGCCGTGCTCGCGGCAGAACCAGACACCAAGCAGGGCAGAGATCAGCCCGGATCCTCCAAGGGCAGTCGGTACTGCGTGTACCATGACCTCCACACCCATAACACCAATGAATGCCAAGAGCTCAGGGCCATGCGTGAAGGACGGACTGGTCGGCGTCCCGACCACAGCGACCGGGGCTACGGGCGAGGAGGAGGAAGGAACGCAGGACGCTGGGAAGACCGCGGCCCACGTCAAGGGTGGCGCGACCAACCTCGCGAGGATCGCTGGCAGGACCCGCCTCGCGAGGGAGGCTGGAGGGATCAGCCTCGCGAGGATCGCCCGCAAGGTAACACAGGCCTCCCTCCGCTACCGCCGCAGCCAAGGAGAAATGAGGACCGTCATCAGGACGAAGGGGCTGGGGGCTTCCAGGAACCATGTGCGATCGCCTGCATCCTAGGCGGAGCCCAAGCCCCAGCCTCTCAGCGCATCTTCAAGCAGTTCGCCTGCGAAGTGAATGTAGTCCTCCCCAAGCTCGAGGCCACGCGCCCCCTCAGGTGGTTGGCGTGTGCCATCACGTTCAGCTCAGCGGATCAGCTCAAGTGCGCGACCACAGCCGGAGTCCTCCCGATGCTTTGTTCCCCAATCATCAACAACGTGCTAGTCACCAGGACCCTCATCGATGGAGGGGCAGGGCTCAACATCCTGTCCGTGGAAACATTCAACAATCTCCAAGTACCCTACAGTCAGCTTCAGCCCACCAAGCCTTTCTCCGGAGTCATCGACGGCTCCACGGTCCCGATTGGGCAGGTCCGCCTCCCTATCACCTTCGGGGCACACGACAACTACTGCACCGAGCTCATCGACTTCGACGTCGCCCACATTCGCATGCCGTACAACGCCATCCTCGGGTACCCAGCGCTGGCCAAGTTCATGGTAGTAACCCACCACGGCTACAACGTCCTCAAGATGCCAGGAAGTGGCGGAGTCATCACGGTGCCCTGTGAAGAGAGAGACACAGTTTGCTCCCTGGAGAGAGCCTTTCAGGCCGCATCACTAGAAGACCCGGATCACGGAAGCAGGAGGCTTCCCGAGGCCGCCCCCAAGAAGAAGACATCGACCGGCCCGGCCCCTCAGGAGGCAGGTCCCTCTGGGCCCGCGCCTGCTCAGGGGGAACCTCCTTCCATCGCATAGGGAAGCGCACTCGGTGCCCTCCTTAGGCAGGGCTCGGGGGCTCTCCCCTGGAGGGCCATCGACCTCGCCAAGGTCACGAGGGAGGCGCTTGGGCACCACGTGGAGGCGTGCTTCGAAGCATGTTTCCATCAAGAAGGAGCAAGGCAAGGAGGGCCAAACCCTCAGGAGTTCGTCAGCAAGGCCATTCAGGAGCTACAGGAGTCAAGGGTCATGAGAGGCAGCCGCCGCTTACCCGTTGTGGCCCCCCATCTAGGCGAGGATGGTGGGCTGCGCGTCTGCATCGACATACCAGGGCTCAACCAAGCCGCGTCTCAGGAGTGCCTCTGGCTTTCGCGAGTGGGACACTGTGAGGGCCCGCCCCACAGCTACATTCACATGCCTTACGGCTTGCCGAACGCGGCTGCTGCGTACCAGCGCGTCATGAGGGCCATCCTGGAGGCTCAAGAGGTCAGGCGTTCCGCAGCCCTGGTGGAGATGGAGACGGTCCGCGAGGAGCCACCAGCGCCTCCGGAGCCTCCCGAGGCCCCAGGGCCTGGGGGCTCGTGAGGATCTGCTCCTGCAGCCCATCGAGTCTGCTGCATCAACACCCCTTCGTCTTCAGCGTCATCAGGTGACATCTTTCTAGTTTAATTTCCAGCTGGGAGCGCCCTCAGGGCTGCATTATTCCCAGGCCGCGTGGGTCCGTCCGTGTGGCGTGTATGTCTTTTATTTCATGTTCTTAGCTCACTCTGCTGGGGGCGCCCCTCGGGCTGCATTATCCCCAAGCCGCTCGGGTCAGACCAAGTGGCATGTACCCCTCTTACATTTATCTGAGGTCCATGTTTTCGACGAGTCATGCTTGTTGTTTGGTGCCTGTTCATGGTACCTTTTTTCTTCCTGGATGTTACAATCTTGCGCGTTAAAGGGGGGGTGCCTGAGCATCGCGACTCAGGGCTCCTACCGGCTCTCCAGCCCTCACCCTCTGGTCTGCCCACGGCATCGCGCCCCGGCATACCAGCGACGACTGAGACCAGCCCGAGAGCCGGGACCCGAGGACGTAGAGTTACGACATCTAACCCAGCTTGCGCGTTAAAGGGGGGTGCCTGAGCATCGCGACTCAGGGCTCCTACCGGCTCTCCGGCCCTCACCCTCTGGTCTGCCCACGGGATCGCGCCCCGGCATACCAGCGACGGCTGAGACCACCCGAGAGCTGGGACCTGAGGATGTAGAGTTTCGACATCTAACCCAGCTTGCGCGTTAAAGGGGGGTGCCTGAGCATCGTGACTCAGGGCTCCTACTGGCTCTCTGGCCCTCACCCTCTGGTCTGCCCACGGCATCGCGCCCCGGCATACCAGCGACGGCTGAGACCAGCCCGAGAGCCGGGACCCGAGGAAGTAGAGCATCGACATCTAGCCGAATTTGCAGGAACACACTCCAAGATAAGGCCCAGAGCCAGGCGCAACCCGCCTTGAGGTAGGGCCCCGTGAGTCCCGCGCTGGCTCACGGGTGCCCAGATACACCTCGTCAAGCCCTACCGTGCCAGCCACGTGTCAGGGCGGGGTTGTACATGCCCCGGGGGCTCCTCCTGGAGGGGAGCCCCCTCCCACGCACCAGTGGAAGCACCATGCTCCACGCTGGCTGACGACATTGCCGAGGAGCGGCTATGCCCGTACGCATACGGAAGCGCTACGCTCCGCGCTGGTGATAAACAACTGAGGGTGGCCCCCGGGCCTCATCAACCTCAGGGAGCCCAGAGCTCAGTGTCTAGCCTCATCACAACGCCTCCCCTCGAGAGTGCCGCGCGAGGGGGCTGGGCACGGGGGCTACGCCTGGATCATGCCCAGGCGCATGCCACCTAGCCAGGCCCCCCGGCCCTGGTTCGTCCCGCGTCCCTCCCCGAGCGGAGCCAAGGTATGAAGGTCGTTTGAGCGTCAAGGGGGACTCCTGAGCATCGCGACTCAGGAGCCTAACTGGTCACGTAGCCCCTCACTCCTTGGTCCCGTCCTGGTTTCCGGTCGGGGCTAACAGTGGTTGAGGTATGCGCGGGGCCGGGCTCTGCAGACATAGAACGGTAGATCCACCCCCACATCTCACCTCCCTACTTGTTGTTCGAGCGCCAAGGGGGACTCCTGAGCATCGCGACTCAGGAGCCTAACTTGTCACGTAGCCCCTCACTCCTTGGTCCCGTCCTGATTTCCGGTCGGGGCTAACGGCAGCTGAGGTATGCGCGGGGCCGGGCTCTGCCGGCGTAGGACACAAGCAAGTAGGAAGGAAATAGCGCAAATTTCAAGGAATTCAAAAGCAAATATTACAGTCCATACTGTTATCACAGCACCAAATGCAAGTTTTAATGCCTCCCTGAGGCTACATGTGCAGAAACTAAAAGCAGGGCGGGAGCCACAACGGAGTCACTTGCCGACCGTGGAGTTGCGCGGAGCGGGTTCGCCTTGTGGAGCTGCCGGGCTAGCAGCACTCTGCTTCGGCCTAGTGCTGAAGGCCCGGAACTTCCCCAGCAGAGCCTCCGCACGACCCTTCATGGCCTCGGCAGTGGCAGCGGCATGCTCGCCACTCGCTGGCTCCAGCACGCCGTCGAGGTCAACGTAGGGGTCGTGAAGATAGATGTGGGTGAAGACCCGCGTCAGCGCCGCAGAAGACAAGACGCGTGCCTCGGCCTCAGCCATAGGGCCAAGGCCAAGGGCGACATCTTCATGGGCACGAACCAGGAAAGGAAGCAGCTTGGCGGGGCCGTCCTCCTCGCCGGCCAGCGGGCTCTCCAGGCCGCTCTCATAAAGCGTCTTCAGTGAAGCGCGGGCCTTCTCCTCCATCTCCACAAAGGCCACACGATCCTCGGCAAGAACCCGTGCCTTGCCGTCCAACGCAACCTCCCTCGCCTCCAGCTCTCGCTCCAGCGTGCCTAGGTGGTCACGGCACTTCTTGAGCTTGGCGTCCTAGTCCTTGACGTCCGCCTCGCGAGCCTTCATGCTATCCTTTGGCTCTAGGCGAAGGCGAGTCTCCTCGGCGAGCCGGTCCTGCAGGCCCTTCAGCTCGCCCTCCAGCACCTCGCAACGACCTCGGGCACTAGCCGCCTCCCCCAAGGCGGTGTCGCAGGCAACCTTCGCCCCAAGGACGGCCTGCTTCTCCTCCTCGCAAGTCGTCGAGGCCTGGACCAGTGCCGCCCGAATCGAAGCATCAGAGCGAATCCAGCCAGAGGCTAGCTCCAAGCGCCCGGCCACCAAATGAGGGTCGGCGCTCAGAAGATCCTGCCGCAGACGGTCCAGTTCGGCACCAGCACGATCCAGGACAGTAGGAGGAGACGGGGAAGCAGCAGTTGGCAGGGTAGGAGGAGAAGACGGCAGCGTGACCACGGTGTCCTGAGGCGGAGCTTGCTGCGCCCCAGCGACTGTGGTGGCGGCGTCAAGCGGGGGCGCCTCGGAAGTCTCCAGGGCCATAGGAGCCGAGCTCGCCCAGGGCCCTCGCCTATAAATAGGACTAGCCACCCACAGGGTAGAGGGATCGGATCAAGACAGGGATAAGGATAGGAATCGAGAGATAAGATAGGCATCCAGAATCAACCCTTCCAAAGGGACAACACCACCACAAGAATAGACCTCGCGAGGCTGTTCTTCCTTGTATTGTTCATCATCAGCCCAAGAGGCAATCCACCACGCCACACACTGGAGTAGGGTATTACACCACAATGGTGGCCTGAACTAGTATAAACCCTATGTCTCTTGTGTTGTTCTTCTCGTAGTTTAGTTCCAAGCGATTAGGCGAGGAACAGGTAGGTAGAAGGCAAAACCTCTGCGCGCACCCCAGTGTTCGAATCTCAAGGGTCTGGCGGAACCCTAAATCCGACAGTGTGAAAATATACTTCAAACTCTTGTGATCCGTGTACACTTCACAATGGTTTCCAATGAGAAAATGTCTCCAAGTCTTCAATGCATGCACTACGGCTGCTAACTCCAAATCATGGGTGGCATAATTTAACTCATGAGGTTTCAGCTGTCGTGAAGCATACGAAACAACTCTTCCCTCCTGCATAAGCACTGCTCCAAGTCCTCGACGTGAAGCGTCGCAATACACTGCGTAATCCTTGCTCAGATCTGGCAGAATCAACACTGGCGAGGTAACCAAACGTTTCTTCAACTCCTGGAAACTGGCCTCACATTCCTCAGTCCATTTGAACTTGGTATCCTCCTTCAACAACTCCGTCATGGGCTTTGCAATCTTCGAGAAATTCTCAATAAATCTCAGGTAGTATCCTGCCAACCGAAGAAAACTCCGATCTCTCCAACTGGCGTTGGTGCTACCCAATTTGTCACAGTGACAACCTTGGTGGATCTACTGCTATTCCTCTCCGGATATGACATGTCCGAGGAATCCAACTTCCTTCAACCAAAACTCACATTTGCTGAACTTGGCATATAACTGATGTTCTCTGAGTTTCTCAAGTACCAAACGCAAATGCTCCTTATGCTCCTCTTCGTTCTTCGAGTAGACCAAACTATCATCAATGAACACCATGACAAACTTATCCAGAAACTCCATAAACACCTTGTTCATCGTGTTCATGAAATAGGCAGGTGCGTTAGTCAGACCAAATGACATAACGGTGTACTCGTACAACCCATACCTGGTGGTAAAAGCCGTCTTAGGTATATCCTGCTCTCGAATCTTCAACTGATGGTATCCTGATCGCAAATCGATCTTGGAAAATACCTTAGCTCCTTGCAATCGGTTGGACAGATCATTGATCATCGGAAGTGGGTACTTGTTCTTGATTGTTACTGCATTCAATCCTCGATAATCAACAACCATCCTCAATGATTCGTCCTTCTTCTCCACTAGAAGTACTGGCGATCCCCAAGGCAAAGAACTTGGGCGAATATATCCTTTATCCAGTAACTCTTTAATCTGCTTCTTAATCTCTTCCAAATCTTTTGCAGGCATCCTGTATGGTCTCTTAGATATTGGCCCTATGCCTAGCAAAAGCTCAATTAAAAACTCAATGTCTCTATCCGGTGGCATGCCTGACAACTCCTCTGGAAATATGTCAGGGAAATCCTTCACCACTGGTACTTCCTCCTACACAACTCCTGATAAGGAATTTACTTGAGTCCTCTTCGAACATGCCGGGATACATACTTGATCCTTCTTCCTTCTGGCATTGTAAGAAAAATCGTCTTACTGGCACATTCAATGTTCCCTCCATACTTCGATAACCAATCCATGCCTAATATCACATCCAATCCTTGCGATTCCAAAACTATTAGGTCCGAGGGAAAAACGTAGTTACCAATCCTTAATGGTAACTGATCACACCATAGACTAGCCCTATACTTTGCTCCAGGCGAGATTACTAACATGGGTGACCTAAGGGCTTGGGTTGGCAGTATATACTTATCCACAAATCCCCTTGAGATGTATGAATGCGCTGCACCAGTATCAAAAAGAACGAGTGCAGTAAATGACTTAACCAAAAACTTACCTATTACTGCATCTGGCTGAGCTTCAACCTCCTCCATGTTAACGTGGTTCACATGTCCCCTATTGAAAGGGTTCGACTTCTTCCCTGAGCTTCCATTGCCATTTCTATTCTGGGCTTCAGGACATTCATTGGTATAGTTTTTTGACACTTATAGCAAGTGATTTGGCTCAGGTCTCTCTTGGCTGGGGTTGATGGGTTGATACGATTCTGGCCGTTGCTTCCTCCATTCCCGTTACCATTCTTGGGGCCATTATGATTGTGTGAGCTACCTCCTCCATGGTTATACTAGAAATGTCCTCCCGATTTCGGGTAAAATGTAGCTTCTGCTGAGCTCCAGAATTGTACTTCCCTTGTCCATACTTCCTCTTGCGGTTCTCAATCTGCTGATGCTTCCCTTAAATCATAACAGCATGGTCTACCAAATACTGGTAGTTGTTGAAAGTTGCTACCATCAACTGCATGCTCAGCTCATCATTCAGTCCTTCCAGAAACTTCCCCTGCTTAGCTACATCGGTAGCAACGTCATCAGGGGCATAACATGCTAATTTACTAAAGTCATCCACATACTGGACAACTGTCCGTCCTCCTTGGCGCAAGTTGCGAAACTCACGCTTCTTCATGGCCATAGCTCCTGCTGAAACATGGGCAGTACGGAAAGCCTGCTGAAACTGCTCCCATGTGACAGTGTCGATATGATAAGTGGCTGTTAAATTCTCCCAGCATGATGCTGCAGGTCCTTCCAGCTGATGTGCGGAAAAACTGCACCCTCTCCGCATCTGTGCATCCTGTAGTGGTCAACTCCCTTGCTGTCTTGCGGAGCCAATCATCTGCAACAATCGGCTCGGTGCTACTGGAGAACACCGGTGGATTCAGCCTAAGAAAACGGGTTAAGTGATCAACAGGTGGTGGTGGTGGTGGGTTGTTGTTGTTGTTCCCCTGATTCTAATTCTGGACTAGCAACTGCATCAAGGCATTTTGCTCCTGGATCAACTGAGTGAGCTTCGGTGGGAAAGCAAATCCATTGTCACGTCTCGGAGGCATTTGAGGGTTTAGAAAAGATGAGAATATAGAATAGAATGAGGTCTAGAGGGAAAACACTACCCATATGCACATGAGACAAATGCAAACAAAATCACTTTATTCAATCAGGCAAGGGCATACGACGGTCTATCTATCGTTACAAAAGTGCTTGGACTGTACTAGATACATGGGGGAATACTACTACTGTTATGGTGGTCGACTAAAAAAACTGCTCCGATGAAGACTCCATGATATCTACTCTAGCTTCATCAACATAGTCATCATCGCTATCGTCTGGGTCCGAGTCGGTGTCGTTGATGATGATGTAGTTCTCTGGACAGGTGAAATCTTTGTCTTCTCTTCCAGTTGCGGGAAATCCCATGAATACTTTTAGCTTCTTCTTCAGATCATCGTTCTTCTCCACTAGTGTTGCTATTTCCTCCTCATATCCATCGCGTGTAGACTTGAGTTCTTCCTCCAGCTCCATGATCTTGGTCATGGCCTTCTTCAAGTCTATCATGCCTGCGCACATCTGGTTCTCCTAGCGTCGAATGTGCTGGTTTAACTCCTGGATGAAAGCTGCAATTGATCTATCCTTCCTGGTGTTGATCATCTCCCATTGCTCATCTCGGCGCCCACAAATCTGGTAGATAGTATCCTTGAGATCCTTGTGGTAAACTTTTCCAATAAGTCCCATTGTGATGTGGGCTGCCATGCTCTTTCCTAGACTCCAGGTTGGTGCATGAAAGGAAAACTCTATGGGCTCAGTGACGGGCATGAACGTCCTTCCTGGAACTTGAACTTGAATCATCCAGCACTCCTCTTCAGGTAAAGTGGCGTTGTAGGTCCCGGTGAAGCTTGGTACTCCGATGTTCAAGTATCTAGTGACTTCCTTCAAGTGACGTCCGAAGGGTGTATCTTCATCCGGTTGCGTGAACTTGTTCCTTGCATCCGCCATCCTAAAAGAGTAGAAAAGACGAGGACTCAGAAATGAGAAGAGAGAATAGTGATCTAGGGTTTTAGCTTAGTGATCGTGTCCTACAGTCAGCGTGTGCTCTGATACCATCTTGTAGCTACCAGACATCAAACAGTCTGATCTCTGTGCTTTACTGTCATCCCTGGATCAGTAATGCTGACACTCACAATACTTGAAGGATTTATAACAGAGTAGTAATCACACACTTATTACATCAAATGTCTCAAGAGAGAAATTATTACAATAAATATGGCTTAAGGCCATCTAATAACGATAACAGCGGAAGGCTTGGAAGATAAGCGAGCCCATCAACTCCAACGGGATCACTGAGTATAGAACCATGACCTAAGGCACCTTACTCGTCTTCTGAAAAGTCTGCAACATGAACGTTGCAGCCCGAAAATGGGTCAGCACATGGAATATGCTGGCAATGTAACACATAGAGAGTAATGAAAGAATAAAGCTACACTACATGCATAATATGGCTGGTGGAAAGCTCTATGGTTACAGTTTTGCATAAAGCCAAGTTTTCCCTACTGCAAAGGAATAAATTTTATTTAACTATCATTGTGGTTGTTAAACATTGAGAATGGTTGACAGCATTCTCAATCCCAATTAAGCATCATCATTAAAACCCAACAATATTAATTAAAGTAACATGATGAGATTCACATGACCATCCAAGTACTAGATACTCAAGATGTCCATAACCGGGGACATGCCTAACCATGTAGTTTATACACTCTGCAAAGGTTTGCGCACTTTTCCCCACAAGACTCGATCTCCTCCGTTTGGGATTCTCGCACTACATGATGTTTGAGAAATGGATGACCGAGACATAGTCTTTCAGAAGCGCTAGCACCTTACGATCGGGTAGACAGTACCAACCTACATCCCCTACATCTGCTAGTCTACCACTGTAAGAGTTCGCACGACTTAGTCAACTATGCTAGAGCCCATAGTAGCTTGTGGATGCACATAGAAGTTTCTAGCATGAATAATCTCATGATCCCTTTGAGCCTGGGTGGCGGTCCATAAAGAAAACAGGAAATCGCTGGAATACCCAGGTGCCTCAATCCACACAGATGTGTGTTTAAGTTGCCACCTTAAATAAACCATTAATTAAAAATCTCACATCTGTCATGGATACACTCACCCAATCCACGTCTACTATCATAGCATGGCATAATAAGCAAACGTATAGTAACTCCCAGGGGTTTGATAAATTAATAGGTAATAGGTTCTACCTCATCTACTTCCCAAACCAACATATTAATCAAATCCTAACCATGCAATTGTTTGAGGGTTGATCTAATGCAATAAAACCTAGATAGTAAAGAGGTATGATCAAAGTGTTACTTGCCTTGCTGATGATCCGTGAAACCAAGAGATTCAAAGTAGCACGCGGCGAACTCCGGATACTCTATCGCAAACAAACAAGCAAACAAGCATACAATAAGTACTCATCTAATGCATGTGTAAAACTCAAATAAGAGATCTAACCAGAAAGTTCAACTTAAGAACTCCGGTTTGCAAAAAGAATCAAATCGAACGAAGCAACAAAAGTCAAACGACGAAAGAAATAAGCTTCGTTTACTAATCTGGATCTAAGTCAAATTTTGCAGTAGTCTAAACTTGTTTGAGTTGGTTTAACGGAATGAAGGTTTCGAGACGAAACTCTAGGCGCTTGAATCGCCTGATTCCGATAAACGAGCGAAAAGTTATACTAGAACAAAAATCGGATCAGAAATCGCCATCAGAAATAACCGCAGAAAATCCGAGAAAAAGAAAACTGACGAACAGATTAACGAACGAACGTTCGTTAACTGAAACTAAACGGCGAATTCGTTCGTTAAAACGAACGAACGGGCCAACGCTCGCTAAATAAATAAACCGAAAAAACATAAAACTGATCTATTTAAAAAAACGAATCTAGGGTTTCTGAAGAAAAAACCGGATCGGGTTTTAAAAAAACGGACCACGGCAGCGGCGGCAGTTAATACCTCCGGCTCAGCTCCGGCGGGGCGGCAGGATGGCTTGGGGTGGCGGGGCTATGGCGGCGGCGGCTCCTTGCGGCAGCAGTGGCTGCTGCGGCTGGCGGCAGGGCGGGGTGGGTGGCGGCGACGGGGTATTAAAGAGGGGGGGGGGGCTCGGCCGGCTTGGGGAAGGGGCAAGGCGGCGGCGGCTCGGGTTCGGACTCCCCGTGTCCGGCGGCGACACGGCAGCGGGAGGCGGTGGCACTGGCGTGGGCCGGCCTTGCTCGGCTGGGCCTTCGGCCGAGTCGGGCGTGGAGATTTCTATTTAAATAATTCCGCCGAACTAAGAAAAATCCTAGAAAAATAAATAAAATCTAAAAATGCCAAAACAAATTTTTACCGTCTAAATAAAATATTTAGAACGAGATGAACATTTTCTTGGCCCTAAAATGCAGTTTTGAAAACGTGCAATTTTTCCTAAATTCAAATAAAATAGCAAAAACTCCAAAATAAAACTTATTTGATTTTTTATTAAATCTTCAATATTTCTTTATTTTGGGAAAGTCATTTTATTCCCTCTCTCATAGTTTTATAATTGAAATAATTGAAGATAAAATAAATAAAATCAAATGATCCTAATTTCAAAATTTGAGAAAAACTCAAATATGAAAATAATGAAATCTCCAACTCTCTCTGAGGGTCCTTGAGTTGCGTAGAATTTCCAGGATCAAACCAAAAGCAAATAAAAATATGATATGCATTGATGATCTAGTGTATAACATTCCAAATTGAAAATTTTGGATGTTACACACACCCGAGCGGCGAATATGCATTTTCAAAACTAAATTACGAAGATTTAGCTGACTAATTAAACGGCTCTATTTTAATAATCAGATTCGTATTTGAACAACTAAGCTTGTTTAGCTTGATGGGTGGATCAATCCTATTATGACACGAAGCACGTATTCTGATCGTATAGTGATCATAAAAGGGGGAAACCCTAAGCATTTTTTTAGCAAAACAGGGTTTCCCCTCCAATTTCTATTAAAGAAACCACCACGGAACCAACATGATCAATTAAACCCTAAGCATGATCAATTAAACCGTATTATGACTGTGCCATGGCAGATTTAAAGCTGCAAACCGGAGAAATGATATTTAGCATCCATTGTTTGCTTCGAACTAAGAACGAAATTCTAAGAGCTGAAAAGAAAGTAGAGTAACCATGTTACGATCTATTTTCTGGTTGAGATCAAAAAGTTGAGGAGATATGAAGTACCACCTCTATTGCGGCACCGTGTAGGCATCGGGGGTGCGATGGCTGTCGGTGGCGTGGAAGCAGATCTGCGACGGTAGACGGGTGCACCGGGGGTTAAGTCCCGTTGCGGTGGAAGAGAAGGTCGTGTGAGCGGCCCCGGCAAAGAGGACGACAGCGCCGATGAAGCGAGAGGACACAATGTAAAGCTCTTGGTCCATCGCCATGGATAAGAAATGCCCATCTCTAGCAGTGGACCATGCGGTCTTGGTAGGCTCTCTGGCATGGTGGAGGAGGGTGGCGATGGATGGGGTGGAGGACGGCGGCGATGGATGGGGTGGCGGACAGAGAAGGCTGGTGTGGGGATGGTGTTCTAGCGCAGATTGTGTATGAATGGGAAAATGGAGGGAGAGGCACATGGAACCATGTTTTTGGGACGCGCCTGTCTGAAATATGGGGAAGTTACGAACTTAGCCCCCGTTTAAAATTTGGACGTCTCGTCGGTTGGGGATAGCACGGTAATCTCGCCAATATTTGCCCAGAGCGATTTTGGGTGAGGAAAGGGTGTTTTGGCGCCCATGGTTGGTACCCACGGTGTATGAACGGGGCTGACAGGTAGGGCGGTTGTGTCACGTCTGAATGAAGTTACAAACTTGCTCCTGTTGAAAATATTTGCCTACATCGATTTCGGCCGAGTTGAGTTTGTTTTGCCGCCCACCGTGTATGAATGGGGAAATGGAGGGAGAAACAGAGGTCTTTCGGACGAGCTTGAATCAAATGTGTTTTTCCGCCCATGTTTGGCGCCCATCGTGTCGGAATGGGCTTAGAGGCGGTCGTCACCTCTAATTGAAGTTACTAACCTACCCCTATTGAAAGCAGTGGAAATCGGGCCGATGGATTGTCCGTGTAATGGGTAGACAGTAATTTCCATCTCCCAAACACTTGGTTGCGGGTAGCCGGCGTGGGAGTGGACATTTCACCGCTTCTTTCGAATTTTGGGACAATAAGCATCCATGTTTACCCTGGCAACTAAATTCGAATCCATTTTATATTCCTATACAAATCTTTATAAATCATTATATGTGTTTTTATATATCTTCAAAAGCACGACAAAGATATATTCCACTGTCATATATGAATATGATTTACAAATGCTGACACTCAAATTCAGAAGCTAGAATCCTGTTTAAGGTGAATTCAAATATTTGGAACACTTTATGTCCAACTCAAATCTCACACGCAGCATAATGTGTAATCCCATTTATATATGTACACAAGCGAAGCGATGTCTCAAGATTCAAACACCGAGTTAATCAACCAAGAATGTACATAACTAACAGACATATAAACACTTATAGAGTATATGGATGAATAATATCAACTAACATACATAAGCCAGGCCAATGTACCTTTTTTGCTAGAACAACATCATTTTTTAGCGAAGCTACTACAGCATCTTGGCCCTTTCCGATGCGTGCCACTTATGGTCCATCTATACTACTATTATTGTTGAATGCACATTTAGCCCGATTGGCATATTTGTAGGTCTGGCACAGCAATTAAAATGAAATGTCTCTGAGTCTTATCGATTAATATAGACTTGTGCTCAAATAAAATTACAAACCAAAAAACAAAAAACAATTATTACATGATCTCTAAAACAAATGGTTTGATTGATTACATGAACAAATAACACAAAGATTATTCAACGATGGAAAGAACATTTCACCTATGATTTACCAAGTGGGAATTCAATTTCCTTTTTTCCTTCAGGACCTTAACAATGCGGTCAGTCTCAGCTTGCTTCGTTTTGAAATCACAAATATTTAATGGTTGTCTTGAGTACTGCTTGTGATTGTGTTGTTTGCTTCCTCAACATGTCAACTCCATCTCTAAGTGCAGAAGCAGAATCTCTTTCTACCACTAGTTTAGCCTCTAGAGCATCAGCAATTGGCAATTCATGATGCACGATTGGGCCGGTGCAACTACTGTGGGATGATACAACGTCCATGGGGACCTTGCTCTTTGATCTTGGGCTAACCTGTTTACCATTAAAGTTCCGATTGGATTCCGAAAAGTTGAAGTTAGCAAAACATCTCAACTGGGAGTTATAACAGCAAACCGGTTAAACAAACAAGGAATTAAAGAGTTTCAGTTGGATGCTGAAAAGTAGTTATTAACAGCATTGTAACCGGTTGTTGCAGCAGCAAAGCAGTTAAACAAACAAGTTTTGCAAAAGGTACCTATTGTGGCATTGAGTTTCTCTTGGATCCTGAAAAGTTGAGTAGCCAGTAACGTGATTAGAGCAACCGGTTGGAGCAGCAACGCAGTTAAAAAAACAAGTTTTGCAAAAGGAACCTGTTGTGGCACTGGAGTTTCTCTTGGATCCTGAAAAGTTGAGTAGCCGGTAACTTGATTAGAGCAACAAGTTACAACAGCAAACCTGTTACACAAATATATTTTTGAAAATGTACCTGCTATGCAATTGGACTTCCAATTGGATCCTGAAAACTTGAAGTTGGTAAGATGATTACAACAACAACTTACAACAGAAACCAGGTAAACAAGGAAGTTTCTGAAAACATACATGTTGTTCCAACGGAGTTTCAGTTGGATCATGCAAACTTGAATGTTAGCAATCAATAAATAAAGTTTTTCAAGACCCATAAGAAACTAACATCAAACTAGTAAAACTAACCAGTTTTGTCAACGTACTTAATTACACATGAACTAGTAAAACTAACAAGTTCTTGGCAACGTATTAAAGTAACAAGTTGGTACCGTTTACCAGCAACACAAACATCTATAAATTTCTTTGATGTAAGCAAAATGATTCCAACATATATATAAGTTAAAAAGACAGTGTCCCTCATATAAACCAAAGAGTTGTCTATCTATGAACATGCAAACATTACTAGTGCTACAAGTGATAACAGCAAACCATTTAAACAAACAGGGTATCAGAACGTAAATTACACGTGAATTCTGCTGCACCCTAGAAGTACATATGACCATCTATATATCTACGTGCTTAAGTTTCTATTTAAGTTCATGCAAACAGGTAATTCTTAACAATAAGTATCAAACCCACATAGATAGGCATAGTCTATAATAGGATTAACAGACTATGGCATTTTGTAACCAGTAGCAAACTAAATTAAGCAAAGCAACGTAATTGAACAATTTGGCAATAAGTGGCTAACTAAAATTCTGAGAAGCAGATAACTGAACTTATGCTAGCTCTTTGTATAGGCACACTACAACTTCTTTTTCTCTTACAAGGTTCTACGAAGGAGTCCATGGCATAAACTGCTTTGATATGCAGTCCCAATACTTCTTTCTTCCCACACTGCATTGGTAAGTTGAATGGTTAATCTGGTAAGATGGTGCATCCTTGATATGTTATATGAGGACGTGTTGTCAAACTAGTTGTAGCCACACACATGACACTGGCTTTTACTGTATATTTCATGCGATTACATTTGGCATATTGAGATCTAAGCAACCTACAATAGGATGAAAATACTGGCATCCTTCACATTATTGGCGAACTCAGTTCATAGAAATGAGTAATTCAACCATTTTGTGGGTAAATCAAAAGCGCCATTGGAATATTTTTCACTACCCCAATCATAGACACAAAAAGGGGCGACGCCACCATAGGGGCTGGTATGGGCGGCCGCCTCGGGTGGCTGGAAAGTGTGCACCTAGTTTGAGTCGTCCAGGTTGGCCCAGGTTAGTTTTGTTCAGCCCAACGCACGTGCAGCCAATGTAAAAAATGAAGAAAAATGTTTCAATTTGGATGGGCCAATAACGTAAGTGCAAGGCATGCCCTATAGCATGCTCGCAGCCCAAACGAGCGCCTCCCATATTGATCGACAGCAGGAAAAATCCCAATTCGTTCGCTCCAGCCTCCAGTCTGGTTTGCTCCTAACCTAGTTGCCGCTGGACAGACCGACACAACATTTCCTCGCGCCCTTGTTGGAGGGCGGTCACCGGGCTTCAATCAAACGGAAGGACAAGAAGATGAAGATCCAACCCAGGGTGTAGCCTGCGCGGGAGGCAGCGGCGCCAGCACGGGCATGGCATCGAGCTTGCGCAAACGGACAGTCGCAGCTTGCAAGAGTAGCATGCGCAACGAGCAGGTACATCACATCCCTAATTATATCTAATTCAATTGTTCAATTTCTGGCCAATAGTTAAACCTGACGGTGTTGTAAAACTGCTTGTATGTAGGGACTCTATGAGAAAATGAAACCAATTTCTGCTTGTTTTATAACTCCCTCAGTCGATACTGAACTGACTGAATCTGATGTATCTAATCAAGTTTCCGGTGCAAACATACAAGCTCATGTTGTTCTTGAGCCTGAAGTGTCTAATGAACAGACTGCTAATGAAGGATTTGATGCAAACGTTTTACATGCTCCTGGTGATGAACATATAGTGTCTAATGAGGGATCTAATGCAAGCATTTAGCAAGCTCCCATTGAAGGATTTAGTGTCTAATGATGATCTGCTATGTTGAGAGAGACATAGAGATTTGCAGGCATTGATGACAGGCAAATTATAGTACATTTTCATGGCTTGAGAAACTTCGAGGCCATCTACCAGAAAGTCCCCGTATCATGACAATGTAGCATAAATACTTTTCTGATCTGTTGTTTGAAACTATTGGCATACTTGTGCAGGATAGATATATTGATATGCAGTTTGCACACTAGTTATAGGTGCAATTACACTTCGATATTTTCAGCTAGAGAGCGAATAATTCAAGCAGTTACAGACCATGTTAGTAGTCCTTGTACACCATGTTGCATTTTGTGTTTTTTGGTGCTTGCATCATTTAGTGTTTTATAATTGGAACTACTTTGGATCATTAGCTGGTTTTCAAAGTGCATGTAGCTTCACATTTCTCAAGTTACGTTGATTTCCGGAGTGCAAGTGCCTTCATATTTTTTAAGTTAAATGTTCGCCCTGGTAACTTTAATTCGTAGATCCACCACTGCACACAAATCACACACACATGCCAGTACAAATGAAATGAAATGCAGGGACTTACGCTAGCTCGTTGTACAGGCTCACTACAGCTCTGCTTGCACTTGGGATGTTCCATGTACAAGTCCATGTTACCACTTGCTTGGATGTGCATGCCTTGTGCTCCTTACATCCCCCTCTGCATTTTTGACACGGCGAATGGTTGATCAAATAAGAGGAATCGACCTTGCTGTTGTACTGGAGAACATATACTTACAAGGTTATACGAGTGTGTAGGATGTGTACTAGATCCCGTAGCGCCGTCATGCTTCGCTAAAAAATGGTTTTGCTTGTTTCATATGATATCTCCATAAAAAATAAGAGTTAAAGTCAGAGTTGCATAGGCGTAAGCTAAGAGAGAAGTGAAAGGATATACAAACATCGTCGGAACAGTGCACAAGGGAGTGATGTGTGGATACCTAGTTCGGGCCGGCGTTTGGGCATGCTCGCCTAGCTAGAGTGCGGGTCACTTCAGAGCCATTGAGGGTGATGCGCTGGCGTTGGCTGGCCATGCATGGATGCAGATCTTGTGTAGCAGCGGAGCGCTATGATGCGGTGGACGAGACCGTTAGTGAAGCCCCAATGGCCTCGGGGGGTAGAGGTGCGACGATGTGCTCGGTGAAGTATCCCCGGTGAGGTGGGAGACAACGTCGGTGAAGCACACCTGATGCGGTGGAAGTCGGTGTCTGTGAGCCACGTCGGATGTGGCAGCCGACGTTGTCGGTGGACCACCCAGTGTGGTGGACCAGGGCGTAGATGAGGTAGCTCCGATGCGGTGGTGAAGCACGACCGTCGTCTTCGTCATCGTCCGACACAGAGGTGGGGAAAGAGACGAGACGAGGGGCGATTTGAACTTTGCTTGGGTTGGCGGCGAATTGGGGATTTGAGCAATCTGGGCGCGGAAGGGGACGGTGGAGAAGGGAGATTTTGCAGGGCTAGAATTGGGCCCCCCCGATATTTCAATCTGAAACATGGAAGCGCGGACTTATTTTGTCGTAGTCCTTTTGGGGGGGAGAGGGGTGGGTGGCTGGGTGCTAAGCGTCTGTACGGCACACGCGACCACCACGACACGACCCTGGTCTGCCTGGTGCGCCTACATTTGAGAGGAGTTTGAGAATGGAAACGAATCTTATTTCATTTGCAAACGAATATGTATGTATTACCATGCCCGTGTTTTCCTTGCGAATAATTAGTCATTCGAAATGAGATACTATAAATTAGTTAATGAGGAGTTATTTAAAAAACGAAATGGTATCCACGGTATCCATGCTAACGTGGATTAGAGTGTGTGTCACATAATTAGTTATTTGAATTAGAGTGTGTGTCACATAGCGATCTCCAATTCTAACGTGGATTTCACATTTCACTGTATCCACTATCCATGCTACTTTTTAATACAAATTCATATGTATATGATGAACACAATGGTAGTGAGAAAACTTTTGGATGGATTCAAACATATGACCTACCAAAATAGCACAACAATCGAGTCAATGTCAACTTTTCCAAACCTAGTATGACACGAATTCAAAATAATTACCCATATGCACAGTTCTCAGTTCAAATCATACAATGTACACCGAATTAAAACATCGATATTAAGTCTAGTACTATCTACATTCAAATGTTGTTTTTAGCCCCCCCCCCCTGGCACACACAATACATGCTTCTTGTATCGTTCAATCTTCTCTCCTAACCATCTTAGGAAGCTATCGGTTTCCGACACACGTTCATTCTTTCTCTCCGTGTTTCAATCTCTAACTCTCTCAACTATACAACCCCCTTTTTCCACTCTGTTATGAAATGTATTTACCTCACACACCCGCCATTGCACCCGATGCCGAGCACTCTCTCTCTCTCCCTCCCACCCTCTCTCGCTAGATACATGCATTGCCTATCTAGCCCCCAACCTCTTGTCACTACAAAAAAAGACACATCCGTGACATTTTGGGCCGAACGAAAAAAATTCTGTCATACATATGACACTTCTATGACGATAATTGTGACAAAACCCGGTATCATCATAGATGTGGTGGGTTCCTACTTCTATGACAAAAAATCATAAGAGAAAATGGGCTTTTCGTCCTGGGCGGGCCGGAGACGTAGCTGCATGACATTCTTTGGGCAGTCCATGACGGAAAAAAACGTGGTAGAAGCGAGGGGGCGGAAAATTTCAGGGAGTTGCCGGTTACGGTGGGAGGTCGGGGGCCGAGCGATGCGCGTTTCTCTCGTACACATACGCGCATGTGTGCGAGGCGTTGGCTCTAACTGAACCCGAGCGAGGCGTTGGCTCTAACTGAACCCGAGTGATTGCACTGCAGGCTATGCGTTACCGAACCCGAGCGATCGATCGATGGCTGTTAACTGAACCCGATGGAGCTATTCCTTCGCTACTACTGCTAACTGAAGCCGATCGATTGGATGAA
>NC_057801.1:466671677-466693061 GCF_018294505.1 Triticum aestivum
GGCCGGCCTCCTCCTCGCCGGGGACGTCACGCCCGCGTCGCCGAACTCCGGGTCCGCGCTTCCCGCGCCGCCCGGAGCTCCCCGGAGTCGCCCCGCCGCTCACCGGAGTTCACTCCGGCCAGATCCATTCCGCCTGGACCAGATCCACCCACTCCTCGAACCAAACGCGCCCGCGCCCCCATCCCGGATCCCGCCATCCCGCGTTGACTTTTCGCGGAGGTATAAATTTCGCCAAGTCCCTGAGATTTCTGACATTATTATGCCATGTTTGACCTGCTGTATCTCTGCATCTGTAGCTCCGTTTTTTGCGTGTAATATGCCAAATTGTTCGTCTCGACGAATACATCATTTGAGTTCATTGCATCATATTCATTTGAGGTAATCTAGATGCCTGAATCATCGTTGTAAGAGTGCTTCATGATGTTTTCTACTGTCTCTTAACAGAACAAGCTCTTTTGTCATTTTTGCCATGATTGATGTGTGCATCCTATGAGGTTGATGTCTACATGTGTTTTGATCTATGCCATGTCTTCTTTACAGAGGTGCTTACCATGCATTTTTGTGATCAATGTGGTGACTAGCACAAGCATGCAAACTAGGCTTCTTGATATTGCTGATTTTAGTCCCTGTTCTGCTGTTATTTTGATGCCATGTAAACTTGATGCTACAGAGAGATCCATACATATTTTGAGATACTTCAGTAAGGATGTTTTGAACATATGGTTATTGTCTATCCATTCATGCCTCTTGTTGCAATTATGGAGTCGTCTAGCATGTCATTTTCGTGCTCTACTTTTGCTTCAAAATGTTTCCTGGCAGATTGTTTACATGTTATTCAATTTGGCCAAGCTTGTTGTAGTTGATCCTTGCATGCTATCGACTTGTTCTTGACTTGGTTTGTTTCACAAACATGTCTTCTTGATGATTCTATGCTTATATTGTCATGCAATGACTTTTGGTGAGTGAATCGAGCTTGTTAAGTAGAGTACATGATGTTGCTGTTTTGCTAGGCTGAATCTGTTATTTCGTGGTGCTATATAAACATGTTGCTACCAATCATTCTATGCATAATCTGGAGATGTTCTATAAACATGTTTTGATCTACATGTCATCCTCTATCCATACATGCCCCTGGTTGCATTCATAGGTTGCTGTAGCTTGTTGTAATCTTGCTCTAAAGTTGCTTCATAATGTTGTTGTCAGCCTGTTAACATTAAGTTCAGTTGTTTCCATGTATTTTCCTAGTGATCCATGCACCCTATGACCTTGCTCTTGCCATGCTTAGCTTCACAAATATGCCTTCTTACTGTTGGGTGCCTTGCCATGCCATGTAATGATCCGTAGTGAGTTGCACAAGCTCATCAACATGCCTTCATAATTATGTTCCTGCCATGTATGAATCTGTAATATAACTTGCCATGTTAATGTGGGTGCCATCATATTTTATGATCCTTTTTGGCTTATGGTCAGTAAGGGACTTTTGATCTATGCATTTAGTATATTCGTTCCATGCCTTTGTTTGCCATGATAAGTTCCTGTAACATGTTGTTTGATAGCTATAAACATTGCATCGTGATGTTATTTTCTGCAAAGTCTGAAATTGTTGTTACTTGCAATCTTACCATGTGTGTTTGAGCATGTTCTAATGATTTCTGGAGATAGCTCAGTGTTCATGTTTTGTAATGCTTTACCTTTAAATCATGCCCATGCCTTTTATTATCATGTTGAGATGCTGTAGCATATTGTTTTGATGCTTGCAATATGCCTAGTTGCTGTTTTGGACAGATTGTTGCTATAACTTGTTTCATGTGTGTGTTGAACCGTTGCTCCGTTTTGAGTGTGCTCTATATGAAACTTGCTTAGATTTGCATGTAGCTTAATATTATCATGGTTCATCCTTATTTTGTGGTGTTTGCTTGATGTTTGTATGCATTTTGCATCAATGCCATGTTTAACTTGTTTTGCTCATATCTTGTAGGCCGTAGCTCCGAACTAAATGAACTTTATATGTAACTTGACTAGAATCTCGTGTAGATCATCTTGGTGCATCTTAACTTGATGTTTAACAAATTGAACATAAGGTTTATTCAGATCTGGACCAATTTCGAAATTTGCATATGAGGACTTACCGGAATTGTTATATGTTGTTCCCGGCCTCATTTAAACTTGCCTTATGTGTTGCTCTTGTTTGCATCATCTCTTGCCATGAGTAGCTTCATGTAGTCTTGTCTTGCAACATACTTGTTTGTGCATCGTGTCTTGTATATGTGTGGTGTGTTTACCATGTTGTGTGCTTCTTCTCGATAGTTCCCGTTTCGTTGCGATCGTGAGGATTCGTTCGTCTACGCTTGGTTCGTCTTCGTGGCTTCATCTTCTTCATGGACTCGTTCTTCTTCCTTGCGGGATTTCAGGCAAGATGACCGCTACCCTGGATCTCATTACTATCATTGCTATGCTAGTTGCTTCATTCTATCGCTATGCTGCGTTACCTATCTGTTGCTCTTCAAGCCATCCCAAATTGCCATGAACCTCTAACCTTTGACACCTTTCCTATGCAAACCATTGATTGGCCACGGTACCGCTTTGCTCAGCCCCTCTTATAGCATTGTTAGTTGCAGGTGAAGTTGAAGATTTCTCCATGGTGGACAGGATTTTGGTTGGGATACCACAATATCTCTTATATTATTAATTCATCTATATACTTGGTAAAGGGTGGAAGACTCGGCCTTATGCCTGGTGTTTTGTTCCACTCTTGCCGCCCTAGTTTCCGTCATACCGGTGCTATGTTCCCGGATTTTGTGTTCCTTACGCGGTCGGGTGATTTATGGGACCCCCTAGATAGTTCGCTTTGAATAAAACTCGTCCAGCAAGGCCCAACCTTGGTTTTACCATTTGCCTCACCTAGCCCTTTTTCCCTTGGGAGTCGCGCTCTCGAGGGTCATCTTTATTTTATCCCCCCGGGCCAGTGCTCGTTGTGAGTGTTGGTCCAACCTGTCAGCCGCCGGTGGCCACCAGGGGCAACTCTGGGCTAGCCTACCGGAAGTTTGGACAATCCGGTGTGCCCTGAGAATGAGATATGTGCAGCTCCTATCAGGATTTGTCGGCACATTCGGGCGGCTTTGCTGGTCTTGTTTTACCATTGTCGAAATGTCCTGTAAACCGGGATTCCGAGTCCGATCGGGTCTTCCTGGGAGAAGGTCTATTCCTTCGTTGATCGCGAGAGCTTGTCATGGGCTAAGTTGGGACACCCCTGCAGGGTATAATCTTTCGAAAGCCGTGCCTGCGGTTATAGGCAGATGGGAATTTGTTAATGTCCGGTTGTAGATAACTTGACACCAGATCCGAATTAAAATGCATCAACCGCGTGTGTAGTCGTGATGGTCTCTTTTCGGCGGAGTCCGGGAAGTGAACACGGTTTCTGTGTTATGTTTGACGTAAGTAGGAGTTCAGGATCACTTCTTGATCATTACTAGTTGACGACCGTTCTGCTTGCTCTCTTCTCGCTCTTATTTGCGTATGTTAGCCACCATATATGCTTAGTCGCTGCTGCAACCTCACCACTTTACCCCTTCCTTTCCTATTAAGCTTTGCTAGTCTTGATACCCATGGTAATTGGATTGCTGAGTCCTCGTGGCTCATAGATTGCGACAACAACAGTTGCAGGTACAGGTTGTGCGATGATCATGATGCGAGAGCGATGCTTGGTTGTGTTGAGCTCTTCTTCTGCTTCTTCGATCAGGGGATAGGTTCCAGGTCGGCAGCCTGGGCTAGCAGGGTGGATGTCATTTGAGTTTCTGTTTGTGGTTCATCCGTAGTCGGATGTTACTCTTATGTATCATGATGTTGTATTCGTGTGGCATTGTATGCCTTATGTATGTATCCCCATCTGTTATGTAATGTTGATGTAATGATATCCACCTTGCAAAAGTGTTTCAATATGCGGGTCTATCCTTGGTGGGACCTTTGAGAGCCTTTTGGATAGGGTCGCATATTGGGCGTGACAGAAGATGACCCTTCTTGCAACAAAACCTACAATGCGGTTATGCTTCTAAGTCGTTCCTCAACACGTGAGAGATATAGCCGCATCATGGGCGTTACACTAGTCCTTGCTATGCTGACTCGGGGACGCTTCGTATGTCATGTGCATTGCCTTGTACATGATGGTGCTGCACAATCGAGCCCGTGTGGGCCCCACCACGAAAACTTCGGACGAAATCTCTATCATATGTTTGTTTCCGGCTTATTCTGCAAGCCAAATCCTTTGTTTTGTTTTATTTGTGGTATTTGAGTTGCTTCGAAGTCAAGTGTTGATTCCATACCTTTCCTAAGCGGTGTTCTCATACTTTGATGTGAATACTAATCCTTCTTGATCATTTATATTGTCATGTCAATTCTCTTCCAACCGGCGTGCTTCTCTTCAAGTCGATCCGATCATTTCAACATTCGTGAGATCAATTCTATGTTTTCTCAACGGTATCCATTCCATATGCCCCAAGTTCCCTTTGTTTTTCCTGCCCTCCCACCCCTTTTTCTTCAAGGACTCAGATTTCTTAATCATGTATCCTTTTATTTGTGATAAGTCTCTTCTTTCTTTTCTCTCAATGTTCTTATCCCGTGATTTCCCGTCAAGATGCTCAACAGTTTCAAGTTCATCATCCTTTCTTTTTGTTTCTTATCCAGTGGATCCAATTTCAAGCTTCGGTGTTGATAATATCCCTTTCCTTGTTTCAAATGTGATCCCATGCTGGTGCATCTCATAATCGTTCAACTCTCTCTATTCGTATCTGGAGTGCTAAAGATATCTCAGAAGAATCATGTTTCCATTCTTAATCCGTTCGAGTTACTTAAAGGTTTTTCTCTCATTCAAGCTATTCAATTCAACTAGTGCAATCCCCCCTTTCAATCAATCTTTCAACGATGTATATTTTTAGTGGGCCCTAACCCACAGGTCTTTTTCCAGGATCTTACCTAACTCTTCTGATTTTCCAGAGTTATTCTCAAATTCTTTTTCAAAGTTTGACGTAAGAATGAATTATCATCAGTCATATTCCTTCTGCAAGATCACTTTGAAAACATTTCCGTCGTGGGTTCAACCTCTCTATTCTTCATTCTTCCAGAGTGTCTCAACAATATTGATGGTTCATCATCGTCATTATCAGCTTTGAAGACCAAAGAAGAGTTTCTCTTAAATCTTGTCCGTTCTCTCGAAGATTCATGGTTCTAGCTTCATGCCATCCTCTCATAATTGTTTGGATTGTGAGAATTCTTTTCACCCGTCTGGAGCAATTCAGGAGTCTTTTCAGTTTGATTCTCCGGAGCCCATCATCTCAGAATTATTCATTCTCAGCTTTCAGCTCTCGTTCTCCAAATCTTACCGGTGCATCGCTCAAGTATGCTCTAGTCAGCTCGTGATCTCCTCATTCTGTTGTATCTAAATTTCCCCAAGTATCTTTGTTTGTTTTCTAATTCTTCTTAGTGATTCTCCCCTTTGCTACGGTCATTTTCAATTCCTACCGGTGGTTCGCTGAAGACCTTATTCAAGTTTGCATTATATCTCTCTTAATCCTTTCAACGAGAATAAGTAGCATGCCTATCTGTTGCTTGTCACCAATTTAAGATTGTGAAGGGTAACCATGACATAAGTCTTATTCTTGTTTTCCTCAAGGTGATTTAATTTAATACCTTATTCCGGAGTTTGTTCATGATATCATGTTCTCAGTTCCAAGTCGTTCATCTTTCCTTTCCGAAGTTCCAAGTTTCCGCATTATATCATCGTGAAGCTCCATCTAAATCATTGAAAGGCTTCACCTTGTGTTTTAAACTTCTCTTCCTTTCCATCACCCTTTTATTACTAGAGTTCTCCATGGAGGCTCTACATGGTGGTTCATCAAGGATTCCTTTCATTCCTCAATTGTTCTTCAAGATTTCTCTCGATATTATGACCCGCCTAGCTATACTCAAAATTAAACATGGTGCTCAACACATGTTTTGTTTTGAGGCGTTCAAGCATTCTTCATCTTGCCTTCCAAAGTGCAATTCTTTCTACCTTATCTTTTGAGGCAGTGTTATGTCATTCTTTATAATTTTCCTTCGTGTTTCATGATTCATAAGTTTTCAATAGTGACATATTTAAATCCATCATTTTATCTTCATTCAAGAGATCTTTTCAACCAATCAATCTTTTTGTTGGAGTTGTATTGGGTTATTTCACCTAAAGCCTTCCCTAAGAAATGTTCATATTGTGGTGCTTATCAATGATCCAAGTTATCTCTCTATCATCTTGGTGGAAGAAGTTTTTCATTTGTTGGTGTTATCAATTATATTACTTGTTTCCATAGTTCGCCTCAATTTTGAGAAGTTTTCCATAAGCCCACTACAAGCTTATTCGTTTCGTTGTTGGTTTTCCAACAACTCCGTATAACCTTCTTGGAAGGGTGCTTTTGAAGCTCGTTTATGGCAGAAGTTGGCATTTCCTTCTCCATTCTGTTATTCCAATGATCAATCTTCTATTCTTTCTTCTAGAGGCATTGTGATGTTGCTCTCTTCACTCATCATCTCGAATTGAGGATCGTGTTATTTTCATGATTATCCATTTAACCGGAGTGTCGTGTCCTCTTTTCAAGTTATTTTCATCTTATCAAGTCTTGCATCTCTTTTGAACCGGAGTGTTGTCCGAATTTGATCTTCCTTGTTCCTTGTTTATCTCGTTTCAACCGGAGTGGTTTTAGTTCCTTCTTGTCCATTGTGCTCGTCATTCATAGCTTTGCAACCTCCAAGGTTCACATGGTGTTCCTTGATTCTCTTTTCTACTGGAGTGCTCTCAATTTCGTTCAACTCCATTGTGTTTTTTTAACTTTTCAACCTCTCAAGTCTCTTTGGTTTCACTCATTTGTCGAAGAAGCAACTTAGTTTTACCTTTTCTCTTCCTCCTCCGTTTCTCTCCGGTGCCATTCTTGATCTCGGGACGAGATCCTCTTGTAGTGGTGGAGTGTTGTAACACCCCGGATGTAACTCTCCATATTTGTAACTCCAACTCTTGCCATTTCCGGCTATGTCTTATGATATTTTCTTCGTGGTTGGGTTTTTTCTTTTGTTTTGCATTTTGTTCATGACATGCATCTCATCACATAGCATCATGCACATTGCATCTGCATGTTTTCTTAAAGCTTGCATCCCTTCGTAGTTGCCGTGTTCCCCCCTTGCCTTCATTGACCGATCCGGGTCCAACCGGGTTTTTCGTTTCCCTCTTGTCTGAACGTTTGACCCTCTCTACACTTTACTCAAACCCCTCGCGCGCATCCGAAAGTTGTCCCGAACCCAACCTACTCTGTCGTTATCGTTGGGTTCAGATCATCCCAAATATCTATAAAGCATCTCCGTTTTGTTATTTGGACTCCCTAGTCAATCCATTCTCGACCACCCGATTACGATCGGACGGACCGAATACCCCCCTAATCTAATCCAGCAGCATATATAAACGAGGCAACCCGAAAATCTAGGTATCCTGTCCCATTCATCCACTCCCGAGCGCCGCCACTCTTCCTGTCTCTTCCTCATCAGGATCTTCCCTGATCCAAAATCCCTTCCTCGTTTTCAGATCCACCCAATCCCTCCATCGATCCAACCAGCAGCTCCCCTCGAGCTCCACCTACATCCCATCCTTCCCTGCCTTGTTCCCGAAGCCGTTGGCACCGAGCTCCCCCTGCCTCGCTCACCTCTCGTGCCGGAGACCTCTGCTCCCGCGCGTCTCCGACCCTCCCCGAGCCTCCTCGCTGGAGTAGCAGCAGCCGACAACCACCAGGTCGCCACGGACTACCTTCTCTTCATTTACTCCCCCTGCTTCTCTCCCTCTCAACCTCTCTAATTTCTCTCGCCTCTCCCTTCTCTAGCAGGAACCTGACGCCGGGGACGCTCGCATCCCTAATCTTGCAGCACCACCGCCTGGAGCTTCCCCGCCCGAGGCCTTCACCTCGTCCGCATCACCAGCGTCCATCCCCCCTGAACCCCGCGACCTCTCTAAACCCTGTGACCGCTGCATCGTCTCTTCTTCGAACACGCCTCTGTCAGCAATCAAAAGAGGTCGCCGTTGCCCCAGAGCTCCTCTATTGCCGTCCCCGACCTGCCTTGGTCCACTGAGAATCCATTCCAGTCCTCCTCCGCGCCAGATACGGCAAGCACCGGCCGGATCTTGCACCGCCGCAAGCCCCGCTACCGGCCACCAAGTCCCATGCGCCTCTCTGCATCAAGCACTGCTCGCCTCCTCTGCTTCGCCCCTGCATGAGCAGGACGACCCGGCCCTGCTTCGCGTTTGTCCTGATCCGGCGCTGGCCCGCCGTCTTCGACCTCCCTCTACATGCCCGCAGCTCGCCGGTGAGCACCGCTAGCCGCCTGCGCCCGTTCTTCCCTCCTTTATTTTCCCGTTTCTTCTCTATGTCTCTACTCTCTGAAACTCTCTCGCAACCTGTACATGTTCACAGGAGTACATCCCCGCCGCCGGTCCTCTTCCACAGCACGTCGGCGCTGCCATGCCTCGTTTTGACCCCATCCCGGCGACCCTAGTTCGCCGCCGTCCGCTCCCGACTTCCATCGCCGTCTCCTGCTTCGCCATCAGCCTGCTGCTGCCTCTGTTCTTCTGTAACGAGCAGCAGCAACTCGCTCGCCCCGCGTTGACCGAGCGCCCCTCTCGTGGACCAGTTCAAGCGACAGGGCTCGATCGCCTGCTTGTGGGCCGGCCGCACTGCTTCCTCACGGCCTGCTGCCTCACCAACCGGGCTGAAGCCCATGGGTGAGCATCCCCTCCGGCCCCTTCTCTATGTTGGGCCAGCAGATTCGGCCCGACTCATGTTTTTTCCGGTGGAGCGATTTACTGTTTATCCAGTGATTTACCTGTTTTGCAGAAAAAATCTCCAACTTCATGCATATAATAACAAATGAACTATGCATCATATGTAAAAACTTTATATATGTAAAATATTTAGTTTTTCATCTAGTTTCATAATCTGCTACTTTCATCCATGTTTAAAATGATTAACTTGATGTTTGATCTAATTTGCTTAAATAACATACTAAAATTGTTTAATTCATAACTAAATAACCATAGCTCCGATTTAAATAAACTTTATATGTAAATGGGGTCGAAAAATGCATAGATTAACTTGGTGCACTTTGTTTTATTGCTTAACAATATTAAAATATGGTTTAGGGAAGAATAGTACCATATTCGAAATATGGACACGAGGATTTTCCGGAATTGTTGTTTATTGTTTCCGGACTTATTTAAACTTGCCTAAATAGTTAGTTTACTTATGCTTCACCTCTTTCCATGTTTAACAACATTTAATATTGTTGGGTACATAAACGGGAGAGAACAAAATAAATGGAAGTGGTGTTTCGTAAATGTGTAACTTGTTGCATATTGAGCTCCACTTAATTTGTAGTATTGTGTGTTGCAGTTTGCCATGCCATGCCTTATTAAACCAGACATGCATCATACTTGTTTGTACATCATGCCATGTTTATGATTGTACATCTCCAACTTCATGCATATAATAACAAATGAACTATGCATCATATGTAAAAACTTTATATATGTAAAATATTTAGTTTTTCATCTAGTTTCATAATCTGCTACTTTCATCCATGTTTAAAATGTTTAACTTGATGTTTGATCTAATTTGCTTAAATAACATACTAAAATTGTTTAATTCATAACTAAATAACCATAGCTCCGATTTAAATAAACTTTATATGTAAATGGGGTGGAAAAATGCATAGATTAACTTGGTGCACTTTGTTTTATTGCTTAACAATATTAAAATATGGTTTAGGGCAGAACTGTACCATATTCGAAATATGGACACGAGGATTTTCCGGAATTGTTGTTTATTGTTTCCGGACTTATTTAAACTTGCCTAAATAGTTAGTTTACTTATGCTTCACCTCTTTCCATGTTTAAAAACATTTAATATTGTTGGGTACATAAACGGGAGAGAACAAAATAAATGGAAGTGTTGTTTCGTAAATGTGTAACTCGTTGCATATTGAGCTCCACTTAATTTGTAGTATTGTGTGTTGCAGTTTGCCATGCCATGCCTTATTAAACCAGACATGCATCATACTTGTTTGTACATCATGCCATGTTTATGCTTGTGCATTTACCATGTTGTTTGTTTCTTTCCGACGTTGCTTCTTAGTGTAATGTTGCGATTGTGAGGATTCGTTCGACTACTCCCGTTCGTCTTCTTCATGGACCTCGTTCTTCTTCCTAGCGGGATTTCAGGCAAGATGACCGTCACCTTGGATCTCACTACTATCATTTCTATGCTAGTTGCTTTGTTCTATCGCTATTCTGCGTTACCTATCACTTGTTGATCAAGCGACCTAAATTGCCATGTCAGCCTCTAACCTTTTCACCCTACCTAGCAAACCGTTGTTTGGCTATGTTACCGCTTTTGCTCAGCCCCTCTTATAGCGTTGTTAGTTGCAGGTGAAGTTAAAGATTGGTCAATGTTGGAAATGATTATGTTGGGATATCACAATATCTCTTATTTAATTAATGCATCTATATACTTGGTAAAGGGTGGAAGGCTCGGCATTATGCCTGGTGTTTTGTTCCACTCTTGCCGCCCTAGTTTCTGTCATACCGGTGTTATTTTCCTTGATTTTGCGTCCCTAACACGGTGAGGGGTGTGGGACCCTCTTGACAGTTCGCCTTGAATAAAACTCTTCCAGCAAGGCCCAACATTGGTTTTAACATTTGCCATAATAATACTTAAACTAAATAATAAATTTGCATAGAATGTCGCGAACCGGAGGTTTTTTCTACATACAGGGTGGGGCCAGCACTAATGGTGTTAGTCCCAAACGGGCAGACTACGGGGCCACCATGGGGCAACCCGAAGATCTGGTTTTACTCGTAGACTTTCCCATCCGGACGTGTCCTGAGACTAGATACGCACGGCTACTATCAGGGTGTCGACATGCCGAGAGGCTTTGCTGGATTAGTTTTACCATTATCGAAATGTCTTGTGCACCAGGGCCCCGAGTCTGATTGGATGTCCCATGATGGAGGATTGTCTCTGCGGATCATGAGCTTATAATGGGCTAAATTGGGACACCCTTCAGGGTTTAAACTTTCGAAAGTCGTGCCTACGGTTATGTGGCAGGTGGGAATTTGTTAATATCCGGTTGTAGAGAACTTGACACTAGATTCGAATTAAAATACCCAACCGCATGTGTAACCGTGATGGTCGGTTTTCGAGTGGGTTGAGAAGAGAACACGGTGGTGTTATGTTTGAATGTAAGTAGTTCAGGATCACTTATTGATCATTACTAGTTTGCGACCATTTGCGTAGCTTCTCATCTTATTCTTGTACTTGTAAGTTAGCCACCGTATCATGCTTAGTCACTTGCTGCAACCTCACCACTTATCCATTCCATACCATTTAAGCTTTGCTAGTCTTGCACCCATGGTAATGGGATTGCTGAGTCCTCGTGGCTCATAGATTACTACCACAACAGTTGCAGGTACAGATAATGCGATGATCATGACGTGAGAGCGATGCTTGCTTACTTTGAGTTCTTCTTCTGCTTTGTCATTCGAGGGATAGGTTCCTGGTCGGCAGTCTCGGCTAGCAGGGTGGATGTTGTTTGAGTTTCAGTGTATGTTTCATCCATAGTCGGATGTTCCTCTTATGTATGATGTTGTTGTATTCATGTGGCATTGTTTGCCTTTTGTATGTATCCTCAACTACTATGTAATGGTATGACGTAATGATATCCACCTTGCAAAAGCGTCCCCAATATGCGCTTCTATCCTTGGTGGGACCTTCGAGTTCCTTTAGGATAGGGTCGCATATTGGGCGTGACAAACGACGACGAGGCCCACCGACAGGAGCCGTCTGGGTGACCCGGGCAGCGAGAGCAGCCCGACGCTCGACGCGAGCTCGGCGAGCGTCAGCCATGGTTGCGACGAAGCGACGGAATGCGGAACAGCGGAAGGAAGATTCCGGTGCACCCCTACCTGGCGCGCCAAATGTCGGATACCGGGTTCCGGCAAAACCCTTAAGGTTCGAACTCTGGGGTGCGCACGAAGATCTTCTCCCTACCGATCCATGCCCCAAAACTTCGCCGTGAATCTAAGTTACATGATGAACAACACAAGGGACACGAGGTTTATACTAGTTCGGGCCACCGGGCCACCGTTGTGGTGTAATACCCTAATCCAGTGTGTGGCGTGGTGGATTGCCTCTGGGGCTGATGATGAACAGTACAAAGGAAGAATAGCCTCGCGAGGGGTGTTCTTGTGGTGGTGTGCTTGGAGAGGAATTGCTCCGTCTTTGTTGGCTCTAGGCCAGATCCAGATACCTTCTACTGTGGTGGCTATCTCTATATATAGAGGCCCTGGTCCTCTTCCCAAATATTGAGCAGGAAGGGAGCCAACAACATCCATTTTGAAGGGGGACATCTAGTACAAGCTATCCTAACTAAAGGTGGTCTTCGACTACCAAAGGCACTAGTGATGACGTCGTCTTGGGCTCCACGGTGATCTTCGTCCTGCCGCTCTGCTAGTCTTGGTCTCGTTGCACCGATACGGAAACCTTTGCCTGATGCCTCGGTACTCCGTGCCTGTGATTGCCCCCTTTGCACCAAAGTGGAAACGAGGACATTACATTGGCTGGCGCCCGCCTGGCGCCCGCTTGATCTTGATCATCATGGCTTGCGTCACGAGCACCTCGCGAGGTACTCCTTGCCTTGATCTCTGGCCCGTGTAGCCTATCGGCCCGATGTCCAAAGTTCTAAACCGGGGTAGGTTTGTAACTTCACCAAGATGCCAGTCACAACCACCTCCAAGAAGCATTTATATGCCGTGGGTGCCTAAACACCCATGCGCTCAACGGAGATCTATCCCGCCGACCATTTCGGAAACCTGAGATTACTATTGTCGGTGCAACAAACCCTGGGTCTATTGCCCTGACTGTGCACAGGCACGAGATCAAGATTGAAGCACTAACCCAAGATAGAGTACAAGAAACCAAGAGATTCGAAGGATCAACAAGCAGATCAGAGGGACCAAGACCAAGCCAGAGAAGCAAGATATTGTCAATATAAAGGGCTCCTTTGCCGGGCAGGCGAGCCCGGAAAGGGACGAGGTCACACCCTGCAGAAGACAACCAAGGCATCCTGGCAGGGCCTGCCGGGACTTGCGGAGGATAAATCACCTCACCAACCACTCCACCACTAATCACGTCGTCGATTAGTGTGGTGTCAATACGCAGAGTGATTAAGTGGCAGCCATTTGCCACTCGGCAGCCTCTCTGAGGGAGTCCTGGATGAAGGGGTCCTCGCACAGCCGGACTATATACTTTGGCCGGACTGTTGGACTATGAAGATACAAGATTGAAGACTTCGTCCCGTGTCCGGATGGGACTATCCTTTGCGTGGAAGGCAAGCTTGGCAATTCGGATATGTAGATTTCCTTCTCTGTAACTGACTCTGTGTAACCCTAGCCCCCTCCGGTGTCTATATAAACCGGAGGGTTTAGTTCGTAGGACAACAAAAATCATAATCATAGGCTAGCTTCTAGGGTTTAGCTTCTATGATCTCGTGGTAGATCAACTCTTGTGATACTCATATCATCAAGATCAATCAAGCAGGAAGTAGGGTATTACCTCCATCGAGTGGGCCCGAACCTGGGTAAAACATCGTGTCCCCAGCCTGCTATTACCATTAGCCTTAGACGCACAGTTCGGGCCCCCCTACCCGAGATCCGCCGGTTTTGACACCGACATTGGTGCTTTCATTTAGAGTTCCACTACGTCGTCGCGATAAGGCTCGATGGCTCCTTCAATCATCTTCAACAATGCAGTACAGGGGGAGGTTTCCCTTCCTGGACAGATCTTCATATTTGGTGGCTTCGTACTGCGGCCCAACTCGTTTGGCCACCTGGAGAAGATCGGTAGCTACACCCCTGGCCATCAGGTCAGGTTTGGAAGCTTGAACTATACTGCTGATATCCGCGGAGACTTGGTCTTCGACGGATTCGAGCCGATGTCAGGTTCGCTGAACAGTCGCCATGGGCATGACTTAGATCTGCCAATAGACAATGTTTGGGAGATCAAACCTGCGGTGGCCCCAGGAATCAATTCGGAGCAGATCACGCCCTCCGAGGACGGATGGATGGACCCCGCCACGGAGGCCGCACAGTCATTGGCGTTGGAGCCGAACACTAATCCCACCTCCTATGAGGATGGTGTCATCGGACCCTCAGACTCGCCTCCGGCTATAGGATCCGAACCGCGTACGCCCGTGCCTATCGAATCTGATTGGGCACCGGTTATGGAGTTCACCTTCGCGGATATTTTTCAGCACTGGCCCTTGGTTGACGTGCTAAATTTGTTAAAGTCTCTTTCTTGTCAGGAGACTCTTGGCCGAACTATGTCCGGCTCGAGTGGGAAGCGGACGATGAAGAAATTCATTACCCACCCACCACCCACTTCATAGCCATTTTTGATGACTTAACCTACGTGCTTAACTTCAACTCCGAAGACATTGACGGCATGGACGACAATGCAGGAGAAGAACAGGAACCACCGCCCACTGGGCGCTGGACTGCCACCTCATCATATGACATATATATATGGTGGAACACCAAAAGAAGGCGATGGTCATGATGCAACAAAGGATAATCCCCTCGATAAGCCACCAAAGCAGCGCCGTAGGCGACGCTCTAAATCCCGCCACAGTAAACACAACGACAACAACGCAAGAAAGAATAATACCCCGATCGACTCTAAAGGAAACAATGACCCCATGGACCTAGCGATAGAGCAGGATGAGCCAGGGGACAGTGAACATAGTCCGGAGCCGACGTCAGATGACGCCCATCCCGAGGGTAAAATACTCCAACCTGTCTCCGTAGAGGAGAACAATCTGGACGATGATGCACTCATCATCCCAGAAAAACACTTGGAACAAGAGAACCTCCACAGAAGGCTTATTGCCACCGCAAGGAGCCTAAAGAAGCAGAAGCAAAGGCTTAAAGCCGCGTAGGATACGCTCAACCACAGGTGGAACAAAGTGCTCGACACTCAAGAGAAATACGGTGCCCATCGCCACACAAAGAGCTATCCAAAGCGCAAGCTCCTGCCTGAATTCGACGACGAGGCCATAGAGCCCATTCGGCCAAAAACGACCGATAAGCTGGACCGACCACCCCGTGGTCGCGACAGGACGGCTAATGATGCCTCACACAAGTCAGCACACGATTTACATGAGCTCCTGGACAAAAAGTCCGGTATGGCCAAGTCCATCTATGGATCTAGGAAGCGCGCTTCGACATAGGATCAGAGCTACCAAAACAATCACATTGATCGAATACCAGCTAGGTATCATCACCGAACACAACAACCATCGACAGCATGCCATGACACGTCCAAATACAAGGGTGCCGCACACCCCCTGTGCTTCACCGACGAGGTGCCGGACCATGAATTTTCGGAAGGATTTAAACCCGTGAATATAGAGGCATATGATGGAACGACAGAACCTGGGGTCTGGATTGAGGACTTTATCCTTCACGTCCACATGGATCACGGAGATGATCTCCACGCCATTAAATACCTACCCCTCAAGCTGAAAGGACCAGCTCGGCACTGGTTGAAAAGCCTTCCTGAAAACTCAATTGGAAGTTGGCAAGAACTTGAGGATGCTTTTAGGGCCAATTTTCAAGGGACCTATGTCCAACCTTCGGATGCAGATGACTTAAGTCACATAATTCAATAGCCCGGAGAGTCATCCCAAAAACATTGGAACAAATTTCCTACTAAGAAGAATCAAATCGTTGACTGCCCGGATGCCGAAGCCTTAGCGGCCTTCAAGCACAGTATCTGGGACGAATGGCTCGCCAGACACCTCGGACAGGAAAAGCCGAGGACAATGGCAGCCATAACAAGCGTCATGACCTGCTTTTGCGCGGGCGAGGACAGTTGGCTGGCCCGTAGCTGCAACAGTGACCCAGGTACATCCAAAGTCGGGGATGGCAATGGGAAGTCCCTGCGCAATAAAAATAAGCGTCGAAATAATGAAGATAGCCCAGATGACACGACGGTCAACGCCGGATTCAAGGGCTCCCGACCCGGTCAATGGAAGAAGCCATTTAAAGGCAGCAGAGAAGGACCATCCAGCCTAAATAAGATTCTAGACAAATTATGTCAGATCCATGGCACACCCGAAAAACCTGCAAATCACACCCACAGAGAGTGCTTGGTTTTCAAGCAGGCCGGCAAGCTAAATGCCGAACACAAGGGGAGGGAGACGCCAAGTGCAGACGAGGATGAGCCTTGCCAGCCGAACACTGGGGGACAGAAAAAATTCCCAACAGAAATCAAAACAGTGAATATGATTTACGCAACTCACATTGCAAAGAGTAGGCGCAAACACGCACTCCGAGACATAACACTATGGAGCCAGTCGCCCCCAAATTCAATCCCTGATCACCTTTGATCGCAGGGATTATCCGACTAGTATCTGGCATAGAGTATCGGCTTCCTTGGTGTTCGACGCAATAATTGATGGATACCATCTCACCCGAGTCCTTATGGACGGCGGCAGTAGTCTAAACCTGATATATCAGGACATTGTCCACAAAATGGGGATAGACCCGTCAAGAATCAGCCAAAGCAATACTACCTTTAAAGGAGTGATACCAGGCTTTGAGGCCCGCTGTATGGGCTCTCTAGTACTAGAGGTTGTATTCGGTTCTCCCGACAACTTCAGAAGCAAAGAACTAACCTTCGACATCGCTCCATTCCGAAGCGGCTATCACGCACTACTCGGAAGAACGGCCTTTGCTTGTTTTAATGCAGTACCGCACTACGCCTACCTTAAACTTAAGATGCCCGGTCCACGTGGCATCATCACAGTTAGCGGAAATACAGAGCGTTCCTTACGCGTGGAAGAATATGTGGCGGCTCTAGCAGCCAAACACTGAGCGGCCCCTCCAACCAGAATAAACGGTCGTCAAGATCACAAACACGGTTACACGAGTCCGGCACTGCACTAGGTATAACAACCTAGATAAACTTGAGCTGGGGATACCCCCATAAGTGGTGCTAGGGGCTGCTCGCAAAAAAAAGAAGCCCATCGTTTGGCTCGACCCTATTAATACAATAGAATATTGCATTTTCATGGTTCATTCAGATTAACCAACTCTTCGCACGAAGTCTTTCACCTGGGTTTTCCCCTTTTTATAGATGATCATCATGCTACACCCTTCCAGGATACGACACAATGGAGATAAAGGCGCAGACGTGCAGTAGGGCCCCGCTCAAAGGTTTCTCTTTAGATTAAGACCCTGCGTAAACCTTTTTTAATGTCTCTTGTTGCTTCTTCCCCTCCGGACACTTAACACAACCAGGAGGGATACTGGCGTTCTTGACACTTAGTCACGCAAGACTAATGCATGTACCTAGATACACATGGCTTATTATCGAGGGCATTATTCAGCCAAGTATATGTTGTAAAGTCTGAATACCTTAGGGAGTGTTCGGCGTCTCGAGTTTGGCCTTATATGCATCATCTCCGAATCATGTCTTTGGTCAAATGTTGGGTTTGTCTGGCTCCCGTGTTTTGCTACCTTACATTCCGCTTGATCGGCTAAGGCGGCACCGGGAGAACTACTGCGATTGTGCCCTGGTTCATCTAGATGAGCACCTCAGTAGAGAAAGGCGAAAACTGACTGCCATGATACAACGCGAGGCTGCTCAACCACTCGATGACTCAATGGAATCTTCGCAATTCCTCCGCATTAACGAAGGACAAGTTTCCCCGTCACGTACATACACACACCATATTCAGATGAACGCGGAAGTACCAGGGGCTATATAGTAGACCCACCGTCAAAATCCTATGGCTAAGTGAAAGTGTAAAAGGTATATAGTCCGATTGCCTGGTTGGCCGCGCTATCATCTCCTTAACGGACCAAGACATTGGACAAGTGTGACTACGCGTTTTCTCGAACACCCCCGCATTATATGCATGGGGGATGAAGCCGACGACTGCAAACTTTCAGGTTATATACATACATAAACGGCCGCACAGGAGGCACTATAATACTTTTGGGCAAAAGTATAAACACAGCCTTTATAATCAAAATAGCATATTTTTTACAATGTAGATACATGTCACTCGAACATGGCACTCTTCGAGCACTGAGCCTGTATTAAACGGGCGCCTTCTAGGACTTCTTCAAAATAGTGCTCGGCCGGGTCCTGACCTCTCGCCGGACCCCGGGTTGCAATAGCGGTGGTTTCCATCCCTGCCCAGTATGTTTTAACACGGGCAAGATCCATCCGCGCACCCTCTATGCACGCCGACCTATTCAAAGCATCGATATGCGACACAGTGCCAAGGAATTGTTGCACTAATCCAAAATAACTGTCTGGCCCTGGTCCCCGTGGCCAAAGATGATCCACGACAGACCTCATAGCAAGCCCGGACAACCTATGGAGCTCGGCCCATGCGGCCTTCCTTTCATTCAACAGCAGCGGACGCGTTGGGGCACTGAACTATGACCAGAATAACCTTTCCACCTTATGGTCTTTCCGATCTTTATAAAATTCGGTCACATCAGCAGCACCCTTTGACAGGTCTGCATACGCGTCCGCAGCGCTCCACAACTGATCCAGAGGGGCATACTTCGGATCTCCGAACTTCATTCGCAACAAAAAGGGCCTCCCAGCCGTGATATCTCCGGCTTCACGAAGCTCCTCCTTTATCCCTCTCATTTCAGAGCTGGTTTCCTTGGCTGCCTCTAGGGCCTTCTTCAGGTCAGCCGTTTTCGCTTGGTTTTCCTTTTCAAGGAGCTCATGGCGGTCGGCGGCATCCTTCAGCTCAGCAGCCATATGGGCTATCTTTTCTTTGCTCCGGCGATGAGCAGCCTGTTCGGCTCTTAACTCTTCGACCACCATCAAAGCGGCCGCATCACTTATTCGGGCTTGCTCCTTGGCTCGAGCAAGCTCTGCCCGAAGGATCTCTACAGCGGCAGCTCCATCTGCAGTCACAACATATCATAGATACTAGAATCCTTCTCCTCTTAAAACATTTGTTGACAAGTCAAACATACATACCCTGGGCCTCGTCAAGCCGCTTGTTAACAAGTGCAATGTCGGCATCGGCCACGTTAAGCTGCCGCTTCAGTTCGGCAAAATTAGCAGTCCGGTCAGCCGCCGGACCCTCAGCTGCCTGCACATAAAGCTGCACGATTATCACCAGAGATTATGATCCTCTGTTCGCCACCTTTGGATGGCAACCAGAGTGTCAGGGGCTACTATCTATACAGAGCACACCTAGCATGTGCGGTACCGTCAAAAATACATATATTATTTTTGGCGTACCTCAAAGCCTCTTACCAGACTCGTAAAAGCTTCATTCAAACCGCTTTTGGCGGATGAAATCCTCTCAACCACCCTACCCACTAAGGCACAATGTGTCTCTGAGATGGCCGCTCGCTCCAGAAGACCCATCAGTGTGTCCGGCTGTGTGCCGGACAATCCCGGACTCTTCCTGAAGCTCTCCTTGGGAGCGGGATATTCCGGACTTTCGGCAGCCAAAGTGTCAACTTCTGGCCTTGGCAGATCAGGAGAAATCCTCCGCGATGACACCTCGGGGTCATCCGCCCCATGTTGCGGGGAGGCAGGAGGAGGCGTTTCACTCTCCATCATCTCCAGAAGAAGATCCCCCGAACACGAACTTTGTGGAGAAGGGCTACGAGCCAGACTGCAACAAATATGTCTCGGTTATTACTCTCAGAAACAAAACAGGATATGCTTACCAAAGTACCTTTTTCACTTACAGCTTGATTAAGGGCTGGCCCTCTTGCGGGCGCTGCGCGGTAAGGACGCCCTCTAGGGCAGGCCCCCCTGGCGAGGGTTTCTTCCCTCGTTTGGAAACCTCCGTTTCCAAGTCTTTAGAGGCGGCCCTTTTCTTACCGTGTGGAGAGGGGATTTCAGATTCACCTCCCTGATTATCCTCCTTCGTGAAGGCACTTATTCCCCCGATTTGGATGTGCAAAGTATGAAGCCCATCGGTGGCTTCTCTATTCCTCCCCTCATCTTCTCCTGATGGCACCTAATACGCTGCGCGCTCAAGCATCCTGTTCAATAGAGGATCCGGCGAGCCTTCGGGAAGAGGGGCCGAACACCTAATCCTCTCCGCCTTCCTTATCCAGTCCTAGCAGAGAGCAATTTTACAGAAGAATGTTATAACAAACATAAAGGATGGTGCATTCAGTAGCGGAATTACATACCTGGGTATTCGGATGGTTGTAGTTGAGACCCACGTCCTCGGTGGTGTCCGGACACTTTATTCGTGATCCAAAGAACGACCCGTACATCTCTTAGAGCGTCATGCTGAAGAATTGTTAAATGGTTCGCGGTCCTTCTGGGTTGAACTCCCACTTGAGGAGAGGTCGACCCTGGGCAGGGCCGGACCCGATGAACCAGCATCACTTGCATTATCTTGACAAGGCTGACGTCCTTCTTGACAAGGCTGACGTCCTTCTTAAATGGTTCGCGGTCCTTCCGGGTTGAACTCCCACTTGCGGAGAGGTCGACCCTGGCAGGGCCGGACCCGACGAACCAGCATCACTTGCATTATCTTGACAAGGCTGACGTCCTTCTTAAGAAGGTCTCAGATGCGACTCTGCAGCATCAGCACGTCGTTAACTGGCTCCCAGTGCAACCCCTTGTTGACCCATGACGCCGGTTGTGGAGGAGGGCCCGGGCGGAACGCTGGAGCGGCCGCTCGCTTTGTACCTCGGGGAGCTGTGATGTAAAACCACTCCCGTTGCCATAAATTAGAAGTTTTGGTAAAGGAACCTTTGGCCATGGGGCGTCGGCGCCTTTGTTTATTATAGCATTCCGCACTCCGCGTGACGCCCGTGAATCACCTTCGGCCTCACATTGAAGGCCTTGAGCCATAGGCTGAAGTGGGGGTAATGGGAGGAAGGCTTCACACACGACGGTAAACGACAAGATGTGAAGGATGGAATCCGGAGTGTCGGTGTCAAAACCAGCGGATCTCGGGTAGGGGGTCCCAAACTGTGCGTCTAGGTAGATGGTAACAGGAGACAAGGGACACGATGTTTTACCCAGGTTCGGGCCCTCTTGATGGAGGTAAAACCCTACGTCCTGCTTGATTAATATTGATGATGTGTGTTACAAGAGTGGATCTACCACGAGATCAAGGAGGCTAAACCCTAGAAGCTAGCCTATGGTATGATTGTTGTTCGTCCTACGGACTAAAGCCATCCAGTTTATATAGACACCGGAGAGGGCTAGGGTTACACAGAGTCGGTTACAATGGTAGGAGATCTACATATCCGTA
>NC_057801.1:466693071-466715820 GCF_018294505.1 Triticum aestivum
CCCCCTTTCGACTGTAGGAGGTCTGAGCCGTCCATTTTGCGGTACACCACACCCCTCCCGATCAACAGGACCCCCGTTTCGACCGTAGGAGGTCCGTTTCCTCCGTTTTGCGGTATGCCACACCCCTCCCGATCAACAGGACCCCGTTCCGAATGTGGCCGGTCGAACACAAGGCCGTTTCCTCCGTTCTGCGGTACGCCAGGCCTCTTTTCCATCGCTTGTTCCATCCAAGCCCTCCCGATGAACACGACCACGTGTTCCGTTCTGACCCAACCGGTTGGCTCCACATGAACACGACGATGATGATGTTTCTCCATTCCGACCCAGCCATGTACATATGCATGAGTAGGCGTTCGAGACCCTGCCCATATGTACGTACGTGGTCGTATTTTCTTTCTTGCACCCTCGCCGTTGTATGTACGTATACATGCTACGTGTGTGCCTCTACATCGACCAGTATGTACGTACACGTTCGCGACCAGAATGACAACGCTACGTACGCTTCGACCAGGTGGGTCCTGACTGTCAGGCAATTCCTTGCCTGCGAAGATGTAGCTGGTGGGTCCCAGTAGTCAGGGGTGTGAATCATTTTTTTTTGCCCGGACGCACTTCCTTGCGTGCGAAGATGTAGCTAGTGGGTCCCAGCAGTAAGGGGGGGTGAATCGTTTTTTTTGCCCGGGCGCACTTCCTTGCGTGCGAAGATGTAGCTGGTGGGTCCCAGCAGTCAGGGGGTCGAATCGTTTTTTTTGCCCGGACGCACTTCCTTGCATGCGAAGGTGTAGCTGGTGGGTCCCAGCAGTCAGGGGGGAAACGTTTTTTCGCGAAATATGGTGGCCCGTCCGATGGGTCCCCGCTGTTAGGTGGAGGAATAATTATTTTGCGTGTAATAAGGAGGCACTTCCTAGCTACGGCCGTGGACCCAGCTGTCAGCCTCTCCACATACAGTCAATGTCCGATGGAAGTCGTTCCTTGACCACGTTGACCACGCCACGCCGAGAGCACCAGGGCGGTGGACGATAGCGAGGCCTAGGAAGGGGACGATGCGGAGCTGGGGAAGACGCGGTAGTGGATGCCCACGCGTAGAGGAGTATGAGGGTTCACTTGTTCGCTGCGGTGTGTTTCTGCCGTCACCGCAGAATAACAGGGGGTGTGGGTGAGTAGAGGGATGGCCTGGCCAGTGGTGGGAGTAGTAGGGGGCGGTGAGGCCTCCGCCGCATCGTAGCCGGCCACGGGAGGCAGGAGCACGAGGCACGACCGGCGGTGGTTTGGCGGCTGGAGCAAGAAGACCAGAGGTTGAAGAAGCACTACGGCCGTTGGATGGACATCGTACGGTCACTGGAGCTAGAATCGTGCATGTTGACTAATTGACAAAGCCCTCCGTCCCCGTCAACTTAGTAGGCCCACAAGTCAGCCTGCCACTATACTGGGTCCCAGCTAACAGGGGGAGTATTCATTTTTTGTGCGTAATAAGGATGCACTTCCTTGCGTGCGAAGATATAGCTGATGGGTCCGAGCTGTCAGCGGTGGCAACATTTTTTTCGCAAAATACAGAGGCCCTTTGTTGGTGTACTAGAGTAGGGGTACCCTAGTATCCCGTACTTGTGCACGGGCAGTTGCAGCACCCCGCGGCAAGGCTTGCCGGGTGACCGCCAAGATCCTCCAGGGTTACTTTGGAGCCATTCAAGAACGCAAAGGCCCCGGCAAGAGGAGCTTGCCGGGAAGGCCAACCGGCCATTCAAGAGCAAAATATCCAAGCCAAGGGAACAAGCCCCCCGACAAGAGGAGCTTGCCGGGAAGGCCAACTAAGGCATCTCAAGGAACTTGCCGCGATGCGCCACGCGTCCCGGCAAGGCCCGGAGAGCGACAAGCTTCCGGGCGCGACAAGACAGCGACAGCGGCAAGGCGCTTGCCGCGGCAAGCAACCATCCTGTACCCGCGCTCCAGCACATCCACCTACGTGTCGCCCTGGGGTCTTTTCCAGGGGCGCGTGGCGGATGGCTGTGCAACCAGGGGTGCATGGTGGCCAGCGACGCTAGCAAAATCGCCATCGTGGCGAACGGTGGCACCCCTGACGGTCCCTTCTGCACTGTTTGGACGACACAGACGGGCATTAAATGCTCTTGTCCCCTGCTGTCAGGGTTAGGTAGGATCCACTGTATAGGTAGTTGCACCAACCGCAACTCCCTTTTCCACTTTTACCCTCGCCTACGTTGCCACCTGTCGGTGACCCCTTTAGCGTATAAAAGGAGGCCCATGCGCAACGTAGAGGAGGTTTGGAAATTCGGAACCTGAGAATACTCACGCTCAGCCTAGTGCAAGAACTCAATACAGACAAACAAGCAGCAGTAGGAGTATTATCTCTCCGGAGAGCTCCGAAGCTGGGTAAACCGCTCGTGTGCTTCGCCTCGATCCGCTCTTCGTGCGATCTCCGCTCCCCGCCGAACCGAAAGGAGCTCCGGTCCCATAGGTGTTCGTGGATCACCAGTTTCCTCCGGTCCCATAGGTGTTCGTGGATCACCAGTTTCCCCACGACATCTTTGGCGCGCCAGGTAGGGGTGACAAGATTGTGTGAACCTGATCCGGCGTTCACACGAGCTAGATCTTCGTTTTCTTCATCAACATGCCACCGAAGAAGAAGGCTTCGGAGGCAGCAGTTCCATCCGCGTCGATCCCACCGCCACCGGAGCAAACGGGTGGTGGGGTGGACGCCGGAGGAAGAACGGACATCGGCGAGGGAGCCCATGGTGCTGCCAGGTCCAAGGACAAGGCTCCGCAGACCTCGATGTCCGTCCATGCACCACGCCCGTCTCAGGAGGCGCGGGACCAACAGCGTCATGGTATTCGCCGTACCATACGTTCGTTGGACCAGGATCGAGCTGGTGGGTCTCAGGGGGCTCAAGATCAGCATGCACGCCAGCATGCTGGCATGAGCGTGGCATGGTCGCCGGGACGGGATGCTGCTCCTTCTAACATAGTTAGAAGTCCAAGCATATCCCGCTCCTCGCACCGTTCGCCCCTGCCACCCACCACTCGAGCAGAAGCTCTGGCGCGAGCTCAACTGCTCCTGGATTACCCTCCAACATCGGACAAGATCGATGAATGGAGGGCCACCATTCAGAGTCTCATCGGCTTCGCCAACGGCGACACTCCGCGGCAACCGAGCGCATCGCTGCCGCGGCAAGGTTGCCAGGCGCGAGCGGATGGCGACGAAACCAGAGGGGGTGCGACCACTGTGCACTCCCCATCCCGAAGGCCAAGATCGCCGACTCGTCGGATCCACGTCGACAGCGACTCCATTGCATCGTCTGATCCACGAACTCGTCGCGATCAGCGCGAAGTTCTTCACGATCGACAACAAGAAGACGCTCGAACTCGCATCGAGCGCCGAAGAGAAGCGCAGCGTCAATCCGACCAGTGCGCTGGGCCCACTGTCGACATGCATGCGCCAGGGGGACCAGGCAACTTGCTGTACGTGGTAGGTTGCCCTGCGTTCACTCGTGAGCTGCGGCAAGTCCAGTGGCCCAGCACGAAAAACTTCAAGCCAGACGTGCCAGAGAAGTATGATGGCCAGACGCATCCATCGGAGTTCCTCAGCATCTACACCATTGCGGTGCACGCTGCTGGGGGGCGGGACGACAAGATCCTGGCCAACTACTTCCCTCTGGTACTCAAGCCCAATGTCAGATCCTGGCTCATGCACTTGCTGGACGGCTCCATATCTTCCTCGGCAGATCTTTGCCATCAGTTTGTCGGCGCCTTTACAGGCGGCCACAAGCCTCATGGCCAAGAGAGTGACCTTCATCTGCTCGCCCAGAAGGAAGGAGAGCCCCTGCGCAAGTATATTCAGAGATTCAGCCGCGTGCAGCACAACATCCCGGATGTCCACCCTGCCGCGGTAATCAGCGCGTTCCATCAGAACGTGCGGAACCGCAGGATGCGGGAGGAGATGGCGATGTGCAAGATCAAGGATGTCAGTGAGCTATATGCCCTGGCCGATAAGTGTGCACGTGCTGAGGAGGGGAGGAGGTTCCCCAGAGAGAATGCAGAAGCAGGAGAATCTGACAGTGATGGGACTGCCCTGGCAAAGAAAAACCGGCGGCATAACAACAGAAGAAGAAAGGCAAGGATGTGCTAGTCGTTGAACAACCCGGCAATGGAGGCGGCGCCAAGGAAGCCAAAGTTGGCAGCTCCAGCAAGGAGGTTGTCGCGGTCGCTGACAAGCAGGGCAGCAGCGACAAGCAGTAGTGCAAGATCCACCGCACCAAGGGCCATGATCTCCAGAGTTGCAAGAAAGTTGAGCAGCTTGTCGAGCAGCAGAAGGATGAGTACGAGCGACGCGACAAGGAGAAGGCCCAGGAAGGTGCTGGGGGAGCTTGCAAGAAGCGTCCCGGCCGGGGAGGATGCCGCGGCAAGGCCAAGCAGTGGCAAGGAGACAGACCTCCCCGCGGCCGCGACAAGGACGAAGATGACGACGATGAAGACCTGGATGATGATGAGACCGACGAGCAGGAGTTCCAGAAAGCCACAGAGGTCCTGTGCGTTGACGGTGGTGCTTCTCTGCATACTTCACACCGCCATCTCAAACAGTGGGTGCGGGAAGTCAATGCGGCAGAACCATCCATCGAGTCACGCAAGCCTCTGAAGTGGTCCAGCACGCCTATCATCTTTGATGTTGAGGATCACCCTGATCGCATAACTGCGGTCAGGTGCTTGCCGATGTTCGTTTCACCAACTATCCGCAACCTCAAGGTCACTAAGATGCTAGTTGACGGCGGGGCCGGCTTGAACCTGATCTCCTCCGCGGTACTCCAGAAGCTCCAGATCCCTGACAGCGAGCTCGAAGAGACCGGTACATTCCAAGGAATCAATCCAGGAAGGAGCAAGCCGAAGGGAAAGATCACGTTGCCGGTAACATTTGGCAACGAGCTGAACTTCAGGACTGAGAGGGTCACTTTTGACGTTGCCGACTTTCCATTGCCCTACAATGGGATACTTGGCCGTCCAGCACTCGCCAAGTTCATGGCAGCCTCTCACTACGCCTACAACGTACTGAAGATGCCCGGCCTGATAAGTGTCATCTCTCTCCCCGGCGACAAGAAGGATGCTCTTATCTATGCCGACAAGATATACCGGGAAGCAGCAGCCGCAGCAGATCACAGGTCACTTGCCGCCGAAGCTCCCGGGGCGAAGAAGACCAAGTTCGGCAAGAGCTCTGATGCCCACTCCGGCAAGCGCACCTCTTCGGAGTGCTGCGCTGCCGTCGAGGACGCACCATCGAGCTCCACCGGCAAGTGTAAGAAGGCAATGGCAGCTCCGCCAGAGACCAAGAAGGTGTCCACCAAGAAGGACGGCACTGGTGGTACCTTCACCATCAGTGCCACGCTCGACCCTAAATAGGAAAGCGCGCTCGTTGCTTTCCTGCGGGCGAACGTCGACGTGTTTGTATGGCAACCGTCTGACATCCCCGGTGTTCCCAGGGAAGTAATTGAGCACCACCTTGCCGTCTGTCCTCATGCGTGGCCCGTCAAGCAGAAAGTCAGGAAGCAGGCAGTGGAGCGCCAAGAATTCATAGCAGAAGAAATCAAGAAACTGGAAGCAGCAGGCCTTGTCAGAGGAGTGCTCCATCCTACGTGGCTGGCCAATCCCGTAGTCGTGCGCAAGGCGAACGGGAAATGGAGGCTTTGTATAGACTTCACTGATGTCAATAAAGCCTGTCCCAAAGATCCACTTCCCTTGCCGCGCATAGACCAGATTGTCGACTCCACGGCCGGATGTGATTTGCTTTCATTTCTTGATGCATACTCAGGATATCATCAGATCTTCATGGCAGAAGAGGATGAAGAGAAGATCGCATTCATCACCCCGTGTGGCACGTACTGTTTCGTACGGATGCCCTTTGGTTTAAAGAATGCTGGTTCAACATTTGCAAGGGTAGTCCATCACGCTTTTGAGCCACAGATACACAGAAATGTGGAAGCCTACATGGATGACATAGTGGTCAAGAGCAAGGACAAGGCTACTCTGATCCAAGATTTAGATGAGACCTTTGCAAATCTGCGCAAGATCAACCTCAAGCTCAATCCCGAGAAGTGCGTGTTTGGAGTCCCTTCCGGCAAGCTTCTCGGGTTCTTCGTGTCGCAGCGAGGAATTGAAGCAAACCCCGACAAGATCAAGGCCATTGAACAGATTGAAGCCCCGAAGAGTGTCAAGGATGTACGAAGGCTTGTCGGTTGCATGGCTGCTCTCAGCAGGTTTATCTCTAGATCTGCTGAGCGCGCCCTGCCATTTTTCAAAATTTTGAAAAAGGTAGGTCCAATGAAATGGACTCCGGAAGCGGAGGCTGCGCTGCAGGACTTAAAGAGATACCTGTCCTTTACTCCAATACTTGTCGCACCTAAGCCACAAGAGAAGTTGCTGCTATATATAGCGGCGACCAATCAAGTGGTTAGTGCTGCGTTAGTAGCAGAGACGGAGGCGGATGATGAGCCAGCAACCATGGCAGATGCGTCCAGCGACAAGCAGGGGGCTTCACCGGCAAGTTCTGGTCCCGACAAGGATGGATCTGCGCAGACGCCTAAGAAGGCGCAGAGAAGGATGGTGCAGCGCCCAGTTTACTTTGTCAGTTCCCTTCTGCAGGGGGCTAGGTCAAGGTACTCTGGTGTGCAGAAATTGCTTTTCGGCCTCCTCATGGCCTCGAGAAAGCTGCGCCATTACTTCCAAGCACATGAGATAACAGTTGTCACTCGTTTCCCGTTGAAGAGGATACTGCAAAATCCAGAAGCAACGGGCAGGATAGTCGAGTGGGCACTGGAACTGTCAAGCTTCTCAAGTTTGAGAGTACTGCAACTATCCAGAGCAGAGCGTTGGCGGAGTTCATAGCAGAATGGACGCCAACACAAGATGAAGAAGTTCCAGAAACGAGCATCCCCGTCAAGGAAGCGAGCAAAGAGTGGCTGATGTACTTTGATGGTGCCTTCTCGCTGCAAGGCGCCGGTGCGGGCGTACAACTTGTTGCACCCACCGGAGAGCACCTCAAGTACGTAGTCCAGATGCACTTTCCCAAGGAGCAAGCAACAAACAATACTGCTGAGTACGAAGGTTTGCTTGCCGGCCTCAGGATCGCGGCCGACCTTGGGATCAAGAAGCTCATTGTCAGGGGTGACTCGCAGCTTGTCGTCCGACAAGTGAACAAGAGTTATCAGAGTCCGTTGATGGAAGCTTACATGGATGAAGTAAGAAAGCTAGAGGAGCACTTTGACGGCCTACAGATGGAACATGTCCCGAGGACTTAGAATGACATAGCCGATGGCCTATCAAAGTGCGCTGCACTGAAGTTACCTGTGGAACCAGGGATCTTTGTGCTCAAGCTGACTCAACCGTCTGTGACACCATCAACTGGACATAATAAGAATAGGAAGTTGATTTCTGGTGACTACTTTTCGGCAGAGCTCCCCAAAGCTGCCGCCAAGAAGGTCCCCAAGATCAACGCCAAGAGTGCAGAGGAGCAGTCTGCTCCGACAAGTACTAGCGCTTGTATTGTAGAAGCAGACGCTCCCGACAAGCTTCGCTCCGGCAAGCTTGCCGGGGAGCATCAAGCTCCGGCTGAACCGCAGGTTCTCGCCGTAGAAGCGGATGTTCCCGCAGCAGCAAATGTGCCTTTAGTCCTTGTTGTCGAGCCGCAAGCTCCAGCATGGGCACAGCAGATTGTCCATTTCCTTCAGACAGGAGAACTTCCCGAAGAGCAAGAAGAAGCGGAAAAAGTAGCCCGGCAGTCAAGTATGTACCAGTTTGTTGACAACACACTGTACAGAAGAAGACTCAACGGTGTGAAATTGAAGTGTATTCACCAGGAAGATGGACAGAAGCTGTTGGCAGAGATACATGGAGGCATATGTGGTCACCACATTGGCGCAAGAGCACTTGCTGGCAAAGCGTTCCGGCAAGGTTTCTTTTGGCCGATAGCCCTCCAGGATGCAACTGCACAAGTAACCAAGTGTGAAGCGTGCCAGTTTCATTCCAAGCAGATACACCAGCCAGCTCAAGCTCTCCAGACGATCCCTTTATCCTGGCCATTTTCGGTCTGGGGGCTCGACATCCTCGGCCCCTTCCCCCGAGCTGTCGGGGGCTTTGAGTACTTGTACATCGCAATCGACAAGTTCACAAAGTGGCCAGAAGTGGAACTAGTGAGGAAGGTGACAACACAGTCAGCAGTCAAGTTCTTCAGGTCAATTGTTTGCCGTGTTCGGGATCCCTAACAGGATCATCACCGACAATGGCACGCAATTCACGAGCCGCACCTTCATGCAGTACGTCCAAGACCTTGGAGCCAAGGTCTGCTTCGCTTCTGTTGCTCATCCGAGAAGCAACGGTCAAGTGGAGAGGGAAAATGCTGAAGTGCTGCGTGGACTCAAGACCAGGACTTTCGACAGGCTGCACAAGTGCGGAAGGAACTGGATCGAGGAGCTGCCAGTGGTTCTTTGGTCGATCAGGACGACGCCAAATCGAGCCACTAGCCAGACACCCTTCGCTCTAGCCTATGGAGCGGAGGCAGTTCTCCCCATGGAACTCGTATACGGGTCACCTCGAGTGCTCGCTTATGATGAGCTCGAGCAAGAGCAGCTGCGACAAGATGACGCGCTGCTCCTTGAGGAAGACCGTCTTCAGGCTGCTGTACGAGCTGCTCGATACCAGCAAGCTTTGCGCCGCTACCATAGCCGCAAAGTTAGTGCCAGAAGTCTCGAGGAAGGCGACCTTGTTCTTCGACGCGTTCAGTCCGCCAAGAATTCCAACAAGTTGACGCCGAAGTGGGAAGGCCCTTATCGGGTGAAACGAGTCACAAGGCCTGGCGCTGTCCGCCTTGAGACCGAATATGGCATTCCGGTGAGCAACTCCTGGAACATCGAGCATCTTCGTAAGTTTTACCCGTAGGCCGCGGTTGCCGAACCTGTTCCGGCAACCACCTTTTGTACAAGTCTTGCCGATGTTGCATGTAATCCTTTGTACAAAGTCGGGCGCAGATCGCGTGCATAAGTAAAGCTCATGTGCTCCGCACATCTTGTCGATTACATGCTTTCTATTTTTGCATATGTTATTTGACACTTTGTACAGCACTTGCTCCGGTAAGCAATAACGAGCCATAAGGCTCCATACCTTTATTTTCTCTTCTTTCTTTTTCTCAAAGGAAAGGAAGGATCCCTCGCACACAAGTTTGCCGGGGGGGGGGGAGGAGAAGATAATGGTGTGGACAGGGTCTCGTTCAAGGAAGATTCGCCTTGCCGGGAAGCAGACGACAGAAAAGCTAAGTTGCCAAAGTTTGAGCAATCAGTTTTTAAATTTTTAAGTTATTCTCCTTGAACGATCGTGCTTTGTATGGAAAACCTGTGCGCGGAAGAACCAACTCGCAGCTAGTCGTGCCCTTATTTTGTTTCGAGTCCGCTCAACAACTTGACTGAGTTGCGGCTAGTTTGCGACAAGGTTTCTTGCCGGAAGCAGCACCGCCAGCAGGCTGCTGACGTTCCGCACTCAGCGCTCGCGGCTCGGGTGCCTGCACCGGCAAGTTACCTAAAAGCGTAGGGTGAAAGCATACAAAACTTGGAATCAAGTAAAGGAAATAACTTTGCAGTTGATACCCGAAATAGAGTTATATTACAAGGTAACTTGTCGGGTCTAATGGATTGTTCTCATGACATAACGCTGCAGCAACAAGGAAACGATACAAAGGATGGCCTAGTCTACGCGGTCGCCCTCAACCCTCTTGATTTCGCTCACCTTGTCCACAATGGGTGCGACAAGGGCCTTGAGCGCCTCCAAGTCAGCATCTGCCGGCAGGGACTTGAGGACATTGGTGAGGTTAAGGCCTGGGTTGCGGTAGGCAACCTTCACCAACACCTTCTGGAGATCCCCCGCGCAGATCCGGCGCGACTCGTCGGCCAGCTGCTTTGGGATCCTCTCCCGGAGCCGCTGGAGGGTCGTCGCCACGCCCTTGAAGAACAGGCTGAGCTTGGCGCTGGGCTGTAGATGCTCGTCGGAAGGATACCCAAAGTCCTCCATCCCCAGCTGCGCCAAGTCCCCATCGATGACTGCGGCGATGTTCACCAGACCCTCGGTCCAGTGCTCCACCGTCTCCCTGAACGAGTTCTAGGTGACGGCAATGCTCGCCAACAGCGCCTCGTCGGCCTTGATCTTCCCCGACAAGGCCACGTCCCGCTCCTTGGCGCTGTCCAGCGTCTGAGTCAGCGTGGTCAGCTTCAGCTCGAGGTCAGCATTGGAGTCCTTGGCGGCGCTGAGCTCCCTGCCCCTCTCAGCGAGGAGACCCTACAGCTCACCATGAGCGGCAGCATCCTTCTCGCGTTCGCGCTTGAGCGCGGCGAGCTCCTCGCTGCTCGTCTTGAGGTTGGCCTCCAGCTGTGCCACCCTCATCTCCAACTCCTTCTTCGCGGCCTCAGCAGCTGCGGCAGCGTCCCTTGCTTCCTTGAGGGCCCCGCCGAGTGCTTGCTCGCGCGCGACAACCTCCTCCTCGTAGCTGTCGAGGTAGGCCTTCCGCTGCACCAGCTCACCCTCTCGCGCGGACTGCTTCTCGGCAGCCAGCCGCTGTTGCTCTTCAGCCTCGGCCTTCTCGAGGAGGAAGGGCGTGCGTTCCTCCGCAAGTTGCTCCCGCTCCTGCGCCACCGACCGGAGAGCTTCTTGGTTGGCGCTTCAAAGCTCCTCCGCGCGCTTCTCCATGTCCACGCCTGCCTTCGCGACGAGCGCTTCCGGGAGGCCAGCTTGGCCTGCCAGGCGCGGTAGAGCAACGTCAACCTCCGCAGCAGCCGCTCTTCTTCAGGCTCATCGCTGCTGCCTGGCGCGTCAACCAACGACAGCCCGGCAGACGCAAGCAGTTCTCCGTCGAAGCCCTCTCCTTCGACCGGCGCCCTGGAGCTCGATGCCCGCGGGAGCTTGATGAAGATCCCGTCTCCGGCCTTTAGATAGGAGCCGGGCTGAGGCTCCTCAGAGTCCGACGCGGTGGCAGCAGCGGAGGGGTCGGCGGTCGGTGCAGCGCCTGGCGCTCCTGCGGCCTTAGGGCCGTCAGTACAATCGCCAGACCCCTCGCCTGCTTCTGCGGCGGCAGCCCTGGCGGCCTCCTCACCGGCGGGCTCGTCAGCTCCGGCCTCTCCTTCGGTGGCGGTGACGTCGTCGGTGTTGCTACGCACGTTCCCCTCGTCGGCGGCCTCGGTCTCCATCGGCTCTGCAGATGGATTTGAAGAACGGAGGAGAGAGAAAAGTCAAGCAAATACTCAAAGAGAAAATCAGAAGAAGAACACAAGGGAAGTTCTCAGGCAAATGGATTACCTGAGCTGGGATCCGCAGTCGTGGTCTCAACCACCGGAGGATCACTAGTGTCGTCCCTTGCCGGGGAACTGCCCCTTGCCGGAGAGTTCTCCCATGCCAGGGAGCGCTCCCTTGCCAGGGAGCCCCCCCTTGGCGGCGTAGTTGAAGCAGATGGCGCTTCGGGAGCGGTCTCCGGGCCCTCTTGGTGTGGCTGCTCTGCTCCTACACAAATTCAACAAACAAGATGTCAGCAAAGAAAAAGCACCCATGAGTGCCTGTCAGCAAGAAGCAAACTGTAAACTTACGCTGGGGGCTGCGCTGGGGGCTGCTATGAGGAGTAATTGCCGGGTCCGTCAAGGTGGTCTCAGATGCACCCCCCGTCGACACGGTGATATCGTCCTCGATGACAATCACCGGGGCCTTGGCTCTCTTCGCCGCTCTCTGGGCCAGCGTCCTAAAAAGGAATAGGTTCAGATTGAAGCAAGTCAGATGCAAGACAAAAACAACAAGATTGAAGAAATACAAGAACAATGAAGAAACTTACTCTTCCTCTTCCTCGTCGGAGCTCAGCGCGGAGAGGTCAAAGTCTGGCCCGCCTCCGGAGCGGCGAGGCAGAGGAGTAGGTTCCCGGGGCCGCTTGGCGGGACCAAAAGCGGTGGTCTGGGAGGGCCCCGCTACAGTTGCCATAGTAGCGGGAGGTGCTCCCGCGGCAACAGTGCTTGCCGCGGTAGAGCGCGTCGTGCGCTGCGGCGGCTGTCGACCCGCCTGTCGCCCCGCTGCGTCCCCGGCCCTGCGGAGGCGCCTTCTTGGCAGAGCTGGGGGCTCCGCTTGCGGCAAGTTGCTGGACGACGGGAAGGAAGAAGAGCCGGCCTCCAGCGAGTCGCCCGCGCCTTCGGTAGGCTCGCTCAGCTCGGGTTCTGGCCCGGCAAGGTCCTCCTCGCCAGCGAACTCCTCTCGCTCCGCCAGACTTGCCGCCTCTGCTGCCTCCGCCTCCTCCACGGTGAACCCGAACTCACCTGTGGTAGCTGCTGCCACAACCTCTTCGGCCCTGGTGGCGATGAGCTGCAGCTCCACTTCAGTGGTGTCGCGGGTGAGGCTCTTCTGCTCGTCGGCGCGGACCGGCACTTCTTCTAAATTGTCGAAGAACGCCCGCACAACGTCATCCGCAGGCTCTTGCCAAGTTGGTACGATTCCGTGCGAATCGCACAACGACATCATGGCGCGGATCCGGTCGAGCGACGAGTTGTTGCACAGTGGTACGACGCCCCGCGGCAGCGTGAATGGGTGTTGGGGATCGCGCTTGAACAACTCCAGCAGCGTCACGTCCAGCTCCAGGATGGTGAAGTTGTAATTGAGGCCTGACCGCAGCCTCATGATGTCCGCCGAGTTCTTGAACTCCCAGGCAGGCCTCCCCCTCTCCTGCAAGGGGGCGATGCGGCGGCGAAGGAAATCTGCGCCAACTGCGCCTACTGTGAGCCCGGCAAGCCTGAGGCGGAGGATTCTGGTAACAGCGATCTTCAGCCTCTCGTCTTCCAGGGCCACGTTGCTCCAATCGTTGCCGCGCACTATTGGGGCTTGGCGCACGACAGTGAACGGCTGCGGGTTCTCCTCGACGACCTAGCACCACTCCGCTCTCCACTCCTCCCACTTGCTGCGAAGCTCACCCTCCAGATACGCCTCCTTCTTGCCGACTCTCGAGATCCAGGCTATCCCTCCAGCAAGCGGCTCTCCTCTCTCGACCCGAGGCATGAAGAAGTGGCGGAAAAGGGCTACATTGGGGTGGACTCCGACAAAGTTCTCGCATAAATGTGCGAAAACTGCCATTGTCAGAACGGCGTTGGGGGTGAAGTCTAGGAGGTGGAGCCCGTACGTGTTCATGATATCGCAGAAGAACTCCGAGAAGGGCGGGCAGAGCCCGCAATAGAAGAACAGCGCGAAGAATGGGTACCCGTTTGGAGCTAATTCCGAAGCGGTCGCCGGAAGCACCCTCGTGCGCGGATGCGCCCGCGTCTCCGTCAACCAGAACAAGTAGAAGTACTCCCTCAGCTCCTTCGCGCCGAGCTGGGGGGAGAAGATCGCCTGCTCCTTCCGCAGCGCCGCGAGCCGCTGCGCTTCGGCCGACTTCACGCCCTTCCCCTTGTCGGCTTTCGGAGCCATGGAGGAGGTGGTGAGGGAGGTCGACGGCGTTGATGGTGCTGGTGGCAATGGGGGGCGGAGCGTTGCTCTCTCTCAGCTTTGAGAAGAAGGGGAGAGCGGCGGAGTTTTTGAGATTGGAAGCAAACGGCAGGATGGACGAACTGCCCCTGTTTTCCCTGCTTATAAAGTGGGAGGGGGCGAACGTTTCGCCCTTCCGATTAAAGAAACCCCCCACGATCGCTCCCCACGACGCCGCGTTCGACGCGTGCCGTTGGGGAGGGCGCGGTGGGGGCGGAGTAAGTTGCGGCGTAACCCAAGCCGCGCGTGCCCGTGCCCTGTTTTGGGCCTGGCCCAACAACGCTCGGCACCGTGTATGTTCCAGGCCCGGGGGCTCCTGTCGGTGTACTAGAGTAGGGGTACCCTAGTATCCCGAACTTGTGCACGGGCAGTTGCAGCACCCCGCGGCAAGGCTTGTCGGGTGACCGCCAAGATCCTCCAGGGTTACTTTGGAGCCATTCAAGAACGCAAAGGCCCCGGCAAGAGGAGCTTGCCGGGAAGGCCAACCGGCCATTCAAGAGCAAAATATCCAAGCCAAGGGAACAAGCCCCCCGGCAAGAGGAGCTTGCCGGGAAGGCCAACTAAGGCATCTCAAGGAACTTGCCGCGACGCGCCACGCGTCCCGGCAAGGCCCGGCGAGCGACAAGCTTCCGAGCGCGACAAGACAGCGACAGCGGCAAGGCGCTTGCCGCGGCAAGCAACCATCCTGTACCCGCGCTCCAGCACATCCACCTACGTGTCGCCCTAGGGTCTTTTCCAGGGGCGCATGGCGGATGGCTGTGCAGCCAGGGGTGCATGGTGGCCAGCGACGCTGGCAAAATCGCCATCGTGGGGAACGGTGGCACCCCTGACGGTCCCTTCTGCACTGTTTGGACGACACAGACGGGCATTAAATGCTCTTGTCCCCTGCCGTCAGGGTTAGGTAGGATCCACTGTACAGGTAGTTGCACCAACCGCAACTCCCTTTTCCACTTTTACCCTCGCCTACGTTGCCACCTGTCGGTGACCCCTTTAGCGTATAAAAGGAGGCCCATGCGCAACGTAGAGGAGGTTCGGAAATTCGGAACCTGAGAATACTCACGCTCAGCCTAGTGCAAGAACTCAATACACACAAACAAGCAGCAGTAGGAGTATTATCTCTCCGGAGAGCTCCGAAGCTGGGTAAACCGCTCGTGTGCTTCGCCTCAATCTGCTCTTCGTGCGATCTCTGCTCCCCGCCGAACCGAAAGGGGCTCCGGTCCCATAGGTGTTCGTGGATCACCAGTTTCCCCACGACACCCTTTCGATGGGTCCCTGATGTCAGCTGGAGGAATCATTATTTTGCACGTAATAAGGAGGCATTTACTTGCGTGCGGCCGTGGACCCAGCTGTCGGCCTCTCCACGTACAGTCCACTTCAGATCATGTCGGTCGTTGACCATGTTGACCAGGCCGCGCCGAGAGCACCAGGGCGGTGGACGATGACGAGGCCTAGGAAGGGAATGACACGAAGGCAGGGAAGAATCGGCAGTTGTTTCCCACGCGGAGGGGAGTATGACTGTACGAGGCTTTACTGGTTCGTCTGCCGTCGCCGGAGAATAACAACAGGTGTGAGTGAGTAGAGGGATGGCTAGGCCAGCGATGGGAGTACGATGGGGCAGTGAGGCCTGCGCGGTAGCACAGCCGGCCGCGGGGAGGAGGGAGCAGGGAGTCCCGCTGGCGCTTGTCTGAGCGGCTGGAGCAGGAAGAGCAGAGATTGAAGAAGCATGACGGCCGTTGGATGGACATCCAATAGTCACTGCTTGCGCGTCAACCTTTTTTTTAGAAAAGCCTAAAATCTGTGGAAAACCGCATACAGCCCATCTGCCATTATTTCTAATAATTTACAGCCCATTTGCTAATTCTTAAAGTTTTTTTGGAGCCCATATTATTTTTGTTAGCATTACAGCCCATATTGTGGCCACGGTTAAAAAATTATACGAAATTTTGCATATTTCGGTGCGGTCCGAACTGTTTTTAATCCCGAAATTTCGACTCACATTCAAACTGATTTTAAAAATAAATGTATATCAATATAAAATCCAACAAATTCTCCACACATAAAAATTAATGTAATTTAAAATCTTGAAATGAGAAAAAAATATATTTGAAACTAATTGCCGGTTGATGTGTTTTAAAAATGTACAACCCATTTCTCATTACAGATAGGCCATTTTCTCGGCCAGCCGAATGAAGCTCTCCTCGTCTTGAAAGATTTGCAGCCCAACAGGCCTGACAAAGCGACTTGCTTGGCAAATCACAAAAAAACTGGGCTGTGGCCGTGGACCCAGCTGTCAACCTCTCCATGTACAGTACTCTTCCGATGGAAGTCGGTCGTTGACCACATTGACCACGCCGCACCGAGAGCACCAAGGCGGTGGACGATGGTGAGGCCTAGGAAGGGGATGACGCGGAGCCGGGGAAGATGCGGCAGTGGATGCCCACGCGGAGAGGAGTACGAGGGTTCACTGGTTCGGCTACGGCGTGAGGCTGCCGTCACCGCAAAATAACAAGGGGTATGGGTGAGTAGAGGGATACCCTGGGCCAGCGGTGGGAGTAGTAGGGGGCGGTGAGGCCTCCGCGGCATCACAGCCAGCCACGAGAGGCAGGAGCACGCGGCACGACCGGCACTGCTTTGGGCGACTGGAGCAAGAAGGCCAGAGGTTGAAGAAGCACTATGGCCGTTGGATGGACATCGTACGGTCACTGGAGCTAGAATCGTTCATATTGACTAAGTTGACAAATCCCTCCGTCCTCATTAACTTAGTAGGCCCACAAGTCAGCCACCCACTATGGTGGGTCACAGCTAGCAAGGGGTATTCATTTTTTGGTGCGTAATAAGGAGGCACTTCCTTGCGAGCGAAGATATAGCTGGTGGGTCCGACCTGTCAGCGCGGGGACGTTTTTTTCGCGAAATACAGAAGCCCTTCCCACGTACAGTGCGTAATAAGGAGGAAATTTCCTTGCGTGCGACCATGGACCTTGTGGGTCCCAGCCGTCAGGCTCTCCACGTACAGTCCTCTTCCGATGACTCTCGTATGTTGACCACGCCGTGCCGAGCGCACCGAGGCGATGGACGATGGCGAGGCCCCAGACTGGAATGACCCGGAGATGGGAAAGAGGCGGCAGTGGAGTCACAAATGGAGAGGAGTGGGAAACTTGACTGGTTCGGGTGCGGGGTGGGCCTACACTCAGCAAAGAATAACAGGAGGTGCGGAGTGGAGGGATGTCCTGGCTGTCGGCGGGGTAGCATTTCGCTAAGGAGCGTAAAACAATGCCGCTGGACGCCGAAGGCTGGAGCAGGCGGTTCCGGCAGCGCTGGGGGAAGAAGATGAGAGATTGAAGAAGAATGCCGGCCGTTGGATGTAAATCCAACGCCTTCTTAGGCTTCGACCTACTGGCCCACATGTCAGCCAGTCCATTTGTTTTTTTAGTCCATTTGGTGGGCTGGGTGAAACAATGATGTAGCATCTATGCAGCCCTTTTAAATCCCATTTGCATTTTTCTCGAAATCCATGGACTTGCTGGGCTGGGTGAAAATATCATGTTGGGCTAGACGGAGAAATGTCATAAAAACATAAACACATGATTGCACGTCAGTAAAATCTTTGCAAGCTTATGTACGCAATCACTAGGAGTTAACTTGGCAAGTTATATATAAACAATTATTATTATTATTTTGTGAGAACTTTCATCTTACAAAATAAAATATCATTTTAATTTGATGAGTTAATAGTACGTGGGGTATTATTATTTTTTAGGCTAGACGTGGGACAATTGAGTTGGTTCTAGGGGAAAGTACTGGGAGAAAACTCAGTTTAGATCGAAAAAGAAAGTGGGAGAAAATTCAGAGACCTGCTGGGTCCACCTAAGGAGAGGAATATGTTGGGAGGAAGGAGATTCAAAGCACGGCAGCCGAGTGAACTAGTTTTTTTACAGACAAGTGAACTAGTTTACATACATAAGCAAATAGCCACTAAAAAAAGCAATCAGGTTAATGGGTTTTTAAAAGAAATATTTCGGACAAAACAGATAATTACGACACATAGGCTAATGCATGAAACACTCAGATGATAAAGGTGCTTATAAACAGATAAAGTACAACATCTAGACCTTCCTGGCATGCTTGATCATTACGCTGCGGCTGTCCGTGTATTCGTCGGTTACGGGAAGCAGACACGCCCTCATGTCCAAGATCTGCCTGTACATGTCGTAGCATGCGTATGCGTCCTTGGACGCGTAGGTTATGTGGGCTAGATTCAGAGGTACCTCCCACATGTCCAGGTCGTCTTCTTTCATGTTGGCGTATCAGGGGTCGATTATGGTCTCGGCAAGGTCAACCACGAAGTCCTTCTCCTGCCCGTTGATGATGATCTTGTATTGCTTCTGGATGTCGACAAGCTTGTTGCACCAGATGGCCGAATCGTCGCGTTCTTCCTTCTCTCCACCGTAGCGAATGTGCAGTCGGCGCTGCCCATGAAACGGGCGAATGCTCCAGAACCTGGTGCAGCCATAGGACTGAGGTGAGGCAGAGCTTCACCGAGTCCTTATCGTTGGTGTACATCACATTCAACTTGGTGCAGCCATAGGACTGAACGGCGAACTCAAAGGGGAACTCCTTGCTGAAGTCCATATCCTGCAGGCTCACCCCTCGGATCGCCATTGGAGTCTCTTCGAGTGAACGAGTGTGTAGGCGGCGGCGGCAGTTCGTTTTTCAGCTCTTGGGGAACTGGATTCAACAGTAAGCTGAGTGTGTACAGGCGACAACAGTTACTACACCCCTCCCTCGTCCGCTGCACGCCCGACAGAAGATGCACCCTCGGCGCATTCAAACGCCTCCATTAAGAAACCTACTCCGGCCACACGTCAGTTCATGAGCAGGACTGTATTGGTACTGTAATAACAGGAGTTAGTGGTCACTTTACTTAAATTTAATTAGCTTTAATAGAAATTTATACTTAAAACAAGCAATGCATTCGCTCGTTCTATCAGTGCCATAGGATCAACATGCACAACAATTAGAATTATTATTCTCAGGACGCACACGATCAGCACATTTGTCGCACTTTCAAAAATATAATACTACCAAGTTTGAACTGTTTGTTATGGTTGTTGTACTCTGCATCATCATGCCGTGTTTCCCAGCTTGCAAGATTCGGAACCAACAAATAAGATCCAAATAATAAGTACAACAAAGATGCCTACACATCTCATTGATTCCCAGCTTGCAAGATTCAGAACCAACAAATAAGATCCAAATAAAAAGTACAACAAAGATGCCTACACATCTCATTGATTCCCAGCTTGCAAGATTCAGAACCAACAAATAAGATTCAAATAATAAGTACAACAAAGATGCCTACACATCTCACTGATTCCAAGCTTGCAAGATTCAGAACCAAACCATAAGAGCCTTTTGATAAAGTGAATATCGGGATTAAATCCATCTTGGCTAGCCATGTCATACAATTGAAGAACTTGGCGAATGCTCTTGACTGTCACAACATCTGTAGTTGAGTATTCCTGTTTGCACAGCACAAACAAGGAGACAGGAGAGCGTGATTTCGCTTTAATAGCGGCCTCCTTGAACTCAACCTCCAGCTCTACTTGGATGAGGTCTGCCTGGAGTTCCATGATTAAGTTCATGCGCCTTTTTCTACAGTTCACCTGAAATGAAGCAAAGATTGCATCATTCAGCTAGCAAGAAGTACTTGCTCTTGTGAGCTGGTAGGTTCTTCTTTAGTAGTTGCACTAAAATTGAGGAACATTAAGGTTGGTTGTCCGGCTCATGTAAGGTGCAACTATAATTTTCTTATCCTTTTGTGCAGTTCCACTAAAATAAAGTGCCATTGTGGTGACAGTGACAGCTCCATCTAGCAAAGGCTAATAAAATGTTGCACGAGATTACCAGCAGAACTTGACGGAGATTTTGGAAACTCTAATCACCATTTTGTGCAGTTCCACCAAAATTGAGAGATGTTGCCCACATGACATTTTAGTTGAACTGCACAAGCCACTCATTCCAAAAAAAAGTGTTTTGTGCAATTCACCAAAAGGTCACAATAGCAACAAGGTGAAATGGATATCCCTATCTGCACAAAATGATAGAAAATAAACAGTTGCTGGTCAATAAGAATATACGAAACATATACAAAATGAAAAGAAGCATCTTAATTATGTTCATGGCAATCACGCAAGGACAGTATAAATTTTAAAACGTCAGCAATGCTTCATGTTACCAGAAGCATTACGATCAACAATGAGATTACCAATGCTTGTTTACCAGACACAGTAAATCAGCAGCAGCAAAAGAGTTGGTTTAAGGGCACGGGACCGTTTGGACACCAGGACACTCGACAACCTAAAGGAGCAACTTACTTATCATACTGGGGAAAATAGCAGGAGTGCCATTTGTAACACAGTTTAATTGCATCTTATCACTAGAGGCATTAGATTAACAATAACACTGGTTAGACATGTCCCTAAGGTAACAGTGTGATTGCTTCATTTTACATGCGCCCTTACATAAACAACATCAAAAGGTTGGTATAAGGACATGCGACAGTGGACGCATCAACACAATGTATCTACAAGGAGGCATAAAGTGGTGACACCGAGCTTGTTCACGCTATGTGAGGGCAGCAAACCTAATCCTGGAGACCTTGTACTATGTGAGGGCAGCAAATCTAATTCTGGAGACCTTTTACTATGTGAGGGCAGCAAATCTAATCCTGGAGACCTTTTACTATGTGAGGGCAGCAAATCTAATCCTGAGACCTTTTACTATGTGAGGGTAGCAAATCTAATCCTGAGACCTTTTACTATGTGAGGGCAGCAAATCTAATCCTGGAGACCTTTTACTATGTGATGGCAGCAAATCTAATCCTGGACATACTCTGTTGACTTGTCCACCAGCCGCCACTTTCTATCCTTTTTTCAACCAATAATAGATCTATTCCTTATCCAGTTTGTACTGCGTTTTCCCATTATTTCCCTTTTCAACCAAGAGACAGGTTGGGTATCCGGTCTCTACTACTTTCACCATATTATTTCCTCTTTGAATCAAGTCCTAGCTTCATGCTACAACTTTCCCCCCTTTCTTCGTTGTTTGAACAAAGCCCTAGATTCAAATGCATGAAGTAGCTTTACCTCTAATAATATTAAAAATTTAGGTGGCTTTGGAAGAGCTGATGGGAGTAGAAAAAGATGCACATGTAGACACGTGGGGAGCTGGGGCAGTAGAGCAAGTCCGCTTTCGAAGAACATATACCTGAGGGTTGCCAGGATGTCGGCGGCGGCAGGTCGGATCTGCGGATAATATGGCAGGGAGGAAGAAGGGTCGGAGGACCTCCCGAGCCGGCGCTGTTGGAGAGAACGACACGGGCAGAGGATCGGGCCCCTCCGGCAGCTGTGGGTTTCCTCCCTCGGTGGCGATGACCGCGTGAAAGATGCACCCTTTAGTCCTCTACACACACCGACCGAAGGGATCCGGTCGGATCTATGTCCAGCCGTGAGTAGAGAGAAAATGTCGCTACCGCCGTGTTGTTTATATCTAGAGAGGATGAGAGAATGAAGAGAGCAACCCTAGTAAAGCAAGCGCTCAGGCCCCTGCATCCATATATAGTGGGGTGATTATCTTTTTTCTCTCCACAACAAGCGTTTCAATTTGTGTTCGTGGCATTAAAGAAAAGAAACTCTCTATTTAAGGTGACTACTCTACGACTCCTACTTACTACTACAGTACTACCTCCGTCCTGGTTTATAGGTCCCTTTTATAGTTTGTGCCAAATTTTGACTAAAGATTTAACTAACAAAATGTTAATGCATGTCAAGAAAAATTATCTCATTGGATTCGTATTTGAACATAGTTTTGAAAAATATAATGTTTGGTGACATGCGTGAACATGTTCTTAGTTTAATCTATGGTCAAAATTTGGCACCAATAAACCCGGACAGAGGTAGTATTGTTCACTTGTGCTCCCCGCCCCTCCATTCATTGAACAACCCCACAGGTGAATAAACATACAGTAAGTATTGTATTTATATAGAACGAACAAGCTCAAACTATTTTCGCGTAGTTAAAAGTTGAGGGCCAGGCTTTTCCCGGGCAGTACGCGCGGCAGTTTTTGGGTAGGCGGTTTGACAGAGAGGCAAGGAGGGTGAGCAAGTGGGGCTCTGCAATTTGACGGCGCGTTACTGCTGGAAAGACTTGTGATATGACCACTCACTATAGTCATGAATTACTGGCGCTCTGACCGGGGTGATGCCCCCCTTCCATTTCGCGCTCTAATCTGGTGCATGACACGTCGACCCGGATGGTGGCTCTCCCACATGTCGGAGTAGTAAGAAGGAGCAATGAATGATGCGGTATATACTAGTACTATACTACTACTCAGGTCGGAGGAGTGCGAACCACCGCAGCCCAGTGAACCAGCTGTGCGAACCACGGTAGCCCAGTGAACCAGCAGTAGAAAACAATGTGGTGATATGGCCATAAAAACAATGTGCTAGGGTCCACACTGTAGCATGTATAGTAACACTCCTCTTTGTTTGGATCCCCGAGTTAGAGCTAGTTTGGGTTGAAATAGCCTCAAATTATCGAAACAAGAGGGGTTAGTTTGAGCTAGTTTGCTCTAACCTAGCTAAAAAAACTAGCCCGGTGGAGAAGTTCTAATTGGGTTAGTTATCCTCGGGCCCACTAAAAGAGAACTAAACAATCTCACCTGCCTACACCAGATCGCTCCCCCCCTCTCGCACGACTCCTCTCTGTTCCCCATAGGGCCGCCTGCCCAAGCGCTGCTCGCCCTCTCTCTCCTCCGGCCGCCCTCTCCTTCCGGCCTCCGCCGCCCTACTCCGACCGCCCTCTCCCTTCGGCCTTCGAAGGTCGCCCTGCTCCCCCTTCACCAGTCATTTTACTCCCTCTGTCGTGCGCAGCGGCAGCGCATCTACTAGGGAGGTCGCGAGAGGGGTGAGTTTGTTCGTTCCTTGTTTGTCTCACGGCCATATCATTGATCTTGCTTGCTCTAGCGCTAATTCTGATTTGGAAAAGTAGATCCTGATCAAACTTGCTATAGATTTGTGGTGCACGCATGGAATTGTTTGATGCTGCTTGAGGAGGTAATAAATCTTTCTAGAGGCCCAAAGATTCAGGTCACCTTTCTAGGTATTTCAATTTCAGGCTTGCATTATTTGTAGAGGCCCAAAGATTCAGTTCACCTTTCTAGGTATTTCA